>NW_022105611.1:6920035-6922754 GCF_000313985.2 Echinops telfairi | reverse complement strand
GTCCAATACCAGTCCATAAATCCCTCTTCAGACTCACGCAGTCACATGCAATGATGCAAAATATAGGAAGATCACAGGCCAGTGGGTTCAAAGTCCTGTGGATCCAATGGCAGTGGGCACATCTCCAGGGCTCTGGCTGCCATCATCAAGGCTCCATGTGGCTTGTCAACAGGAAGGTGAAGGAGAGAGTAGGGCCCGCCTCCAGGGAGAGAAAGAGGAAGTTCCCAGAAATCCTCATGAGAAGGCCACACCCACAAGGAAGCATCATCAGACTGTGACCTGATTGACTAACACTAGACTCCACCCCTTCACTCTGTTTATCAAGGTGACATGAAATTATTTAATTACCATACTCTCCAAGATCCATCAACCAAAGGATTGAAGTCTGGCAAAGAAAAGGCCTCAAAACTGCTCAAAAATGGTGCCTGTGCTGTGTCAGTTGTAGATCTTTTAACTACCATCTCTGACTCTACCTATTTTATCATCCCTCCTGAATCTAACGGGGTCCAGCCACTGAACTATGGGCTGAGCCTTGTCCGAGTTCCCAGCACAAAACTAACTAGCACTAGAAGATAGATATTTGAATAGAATCCACTTTGAAATGTGGCTCAAAGTCAAGCCTCCTGTCTTATTCAGAAACCCAGCTACCCAGGGTCCTGTTCCTTATGACTGAGTTTTTCCGGGGCTAGTCTCCTAGTCCTGCTTGGCGATCTGCCTAGTTAGTGCCTCTGGTATTCTGCTCCGAACTTGATAGCTCTTTTCACTCATTCCACAAGCATGCTTTAAGTTCCTACTTGGTGACAGGCTTACCATGTCAGGCACACTATTGCCATTGTTAAGTGTGATTGAGTAAGTTCCCACTCATAATGTCCTTATGTACAACAGAAAAAAACACTGCCCAGTCCTGCGTCACCCTCACAACTCTAGCCCGTTGTTGCAGCCCTTGGATCAATCTATCTTGAGGGTCTTCCTCTTTTTCGCTGACCTAGCTTTCTACTCCTCTAATGAGCTACATTCTTGGAAACTCACTGACACAGTCCTACCCTGTCCCACAGCAGGGCCCCTTGGAGTTGGTATCGACTCAAGGGCAGTGAGTTTTTGAAATCTACCAAACATGAAATCCTTTTCCAGAGACTGGTGTCTCTTGATGCCATGTCCAAAGTATGTAAGGCGAAGTCTCATTATTCTTGATTTTGAAGAATATTCCATCTGGATTTCTTCCAAGACAGATTTATTTGTGTTTCTGTCAGTCCATGGTGGGTTCAATATTTGTTGCCAACACTATTAATTTAAATGCATCTTCTTCAGGCTCGCTTGGGCGGTCCTCAAAGGAAGAGTTCCTGGTCACTGCCTTTGGGCGTTTAGTCGAGGAGTCGTATGAGTTAACATATGCTATGGATTGAATTGTCTACCCCCAAAGCACGTGTTGTAAATGCTAATTTCCAACCCTTATTCCTGTGGGCATTACCCCATTGGAGATGGAGAGTCAAAGGTCGGGTGTGTTTCAAGGCAATCTCTTTTGAGATATAAAAGAGCAGACTAAGCAAGCAAGTGGCGCTGGGAGGTATGACTTAGAGACTTCTTAAAGTACTTTGCATGTGTAAACCCACAGCTTTTCTTCATCAAAGCCTGAAGTCACTAGTTCATAAATCCCCTGTGGTGACCACCAGCTTGGCAAGTATGGTGCAACACTGCAGTCCCTTATCCTTTTGCAGAAAACCACCTTGCCCTGGAGACTGGGTACTTTCACCAAACACCATTCGGCAGGTGACCATTCATTGGCTTGGTAAAGACTGAGCTCACCTCTCCTTGGCCCTGGGGATCCCAAGGAGGCCCAGGTAGTATTGAATGATGACCTCATTTTTGTTAATAACCACTGTGACATTAATAACCACCTGTTTCTCTTTGCAAGGCTATGAGTTTTTCTTGGCCAACAGCCACCAAGTTTTGTATTTGAAAAACAAAAAAAAAGGGTATAACTGTTTAACAACTGGTAATTTCAGGGATTAAAGAAAATACTTCTAAGATCTTCTTTTTATCCTGAAGCTAATGTTAAGGCAACCTCAGGTTTAATGTTTGCAAAGCAGAAATGTAGGTGCTTGAACTGCACAGGGGTTTCCACAATTGGAGAGGCACATGATGGTTCACTAGGGTATGAATAGAAAGTCTTAGAATGCACATCTCTCTACAAGGAAATGAACGTTGCTTGTTGGCTTTTGGTCTGCCTGTCAAATAAATGGTCTGTGTTCTGTAATGTACACCAGGAGTATTAAGGTAAGAGGGAGGATTGAATAATATGAAGGAGCTGACAGTGGTGCCGGTGCCCTTATTAGTTCTCACCACATCAAGAAATTACAGTTTCTGAATGCCTAGGTAAACAGATACATGATTTCTATTATCTGGTTTAAAAGATCTTCCAAAGGCCAGCAGTCTTTGAAAATGGCTGGCTTTCTGAGTAGTATTCCTACCCCATGCCCTTATAGTATCCAGACAAAATAACATTAGTAAGGACTTAGCAGTTGTTACTCATTTGAAATGTTTCCACTGTTACAGAGCCAGTGCTCGGAAAAACTGTCCTCTCAGGCTTTGATTCTCCCAGGGAAACTTTGGACTTTTCTGTGTAAGTCCGAGTAGACTAAAGAAACAAATACAGAGATACTCATATGTGTATAAGTAAAAGCTTTATATCAAAGAGTAATTGTATATTAAGAAAACATCC
>NW_022105611.1:6917389-6919935 GCF_000313985.2 Echinops telfairi | reverse complement strand
GTCCAATACCAGTCCATAAATCCCTCTTCAGACTCACGCAGTCACATGCAATGATGCAAAATATAGGAAGATCACAGGCCAGTGGGTTCAAAGTCCTGTGGATCCAATGGCAGTGGGCACATCTCCAGGGCTCTGGCTGCCATCATCAAGGCTCCATGTGGCTTGTCAACAGGAAGGTGAAGGAGAGAGTAGGGCCCGCCTCCAGGGAGAGAAAGAGGAAGTTCCCAGAAATCCTCATGAGAAGGCCACACCCACAAGGAAGCATCATCAGACTGTGACCTGATTGACTAACACTAGACTCCACCCCTTCACTCTGTTTATCAAGGTGACATGAAATTATTTAATTACCATACTCTCCAAGATCCATCAACCAAAGGATTGAAGTCTGGCAAAGAAAAGGCCTCAAAACTGCTCAAAAATGGTGCCTGTGCTGTGTCAGTTGTAGATCTTTTAACTACCATCTCTGACTCTACCTATTTTATCATCCCTCCTGAATCTAACGGGGTCCAGCCACTGAACTATGGGCTGAGCCTTGTCCGAGTTCCCAGCACAAAACTAACTAGCACTAGAAGATAGATATTTGAATAGAATCCACTTTGAAATGTGGCTCAAAGTCAAGCCTCCTGTCTTATTCAGAAACCCAGCTACCCAGGGTCCTGTTCCTTATGACTGAGTTTTTCCGGGGCTAGTCTCCTAGTCCTGCTTGGCGATCTGCCTAGTTAGTGCCTCTGGTATTCTGCTCCGAACTTGATAGCTCTTTTCACTCATTCCACAAGCATGCTTTAAGTTCCTACTTGGTGACAGGCTTACCATGTCAGGCACACTATTGCCATTGTTAAGTGTGATTGAGTAAGTTCCCACTCATAATGTCCTTATGTACAACAGAAAAAAACACTGCCCAGTCCTGCGTCACCCTCACAACTCTAGCCCGTTGTTGCAGCCCTTGGATCAATCTATCTTGAGGGTCTTCCTCTTTTTCGCTGACCTAGCTTTCTACTCCTCTAATGAGCTACATTCTTGGAAACTCACTGACACAGTCCTACCCTGTCCCACAGCAGGGCCCCTTGGAGTTGGTATCGACTCAAGGGCAGTGAGTTTTTGAAATCTACCAAACATGAAATCCTTTTCCAGAGACTGGTGTCTCTTGATGCCATGTCCAAAGTATGTAAGGCGAAGTCTCATTATTCTTGATTTTGAAGAATATTCCATCTGGATTTCTTCCAAGACAGATTTATTTGTGTTTCTGTCAGTCCATGGTGGGTTCAATATTTGTTGCCAACACTATTAATTTAAATGCATCTTCTTCAGGCTCGCTTGGGCGGTCCTCAAAGGAAGAGTTCCTGGTCACTGCCTTTGGGCGTTTAGTCGAGGAGTCGTATGAGTTAACATATGCTATGGATTGAATTGTCTACCCCCAAAGCACGTGTTGTAAATGCTAATTTCCAACCCTTATTCCTGTGGGCATTACCCCATTGGGGATGGAGAGTCAGAGGTCGGGTGTGTTTCAAGGCAATCTCTTTTGAGATATAAAAGAGCAGACTAAGCAAGCAAGTGGCGCTGGGAGGAGAAAATGCGATGTCACAATGCAGGCACCAAGGGACAAAAACTTAAGCTGAGAAGAGTCACTAACCTTCCTCTCATTAGAAAGGCAGCATTGACTCGATGGCAGTGAGTTTGTGTGTTTTTTACCTGTTTGTTTGGAAAGTCTTCCCCTAGAGCTGGGCTCTGAACTTGGACTCCTAGACTCCTAAACTCTGGGGAAAAGGAACTGGTTTGTTACATCACACCTGTGAGGTCTTTCTGTTAGAGCAACATTGTAATAACAATCCTGAGTCTCCACTTTGGGTAAAACTCACACTCATTGCCATCGAGTTGATTCTAACTCACAGGGACCCTATGGGACAGAGCAGAACTGCCCTTTGGGTATCTGAGACTTTAAATCTTTCTAGGAACAGAAAACCTCACCTTTCTCCCTTGGAGCAGCTGGTGGTTAGGTGCTCCATGAACCCCAGCTGTTCTTGTGACTATTATTTAATTCAGTGGCTCAAGATAACACATGAGCTGAGGCTGGAGATGAACCTTGATGGACAGCCAGAAGCTTATCTGGCAGAAGCAGCCTCTGGGGGAGTGGGTGTCAGTAACATCTAGCCCAGTAAGTGCAGCTTCTCACCTGTGATCTCAGGTAAGGAACTCTAGGACCGGGTCTCACCCTGCTTCACTCAGCATTGATTCAGTCTCCATTCCCCGCCAAAAGGCACACGGATTCTGGCTACCATACTGTCATCTCCTCCCCTGGATGGATCTCCTCTGAACCCCCATGTTACACAGATCTTCCCTTAAGTCAGTGTCATACAGTTTTGTATATGTCCTGTGACTTCTATGTAGTTTCTTGCTTTCTACTCCCATAAAAGTTACAGTCTTGTAAACTCTTTTTTTTTAAATCATTTTATTTGGGGCTCATACAACTCTTATCACAATCCATACATACATCAATTGTGTAAAACGCATTTGTACATTCATTGCCCTCATCATTCTCAAAACATTTC
>NW_022105611.1:6900280-6916687 GCF_000313985.2 Echinops telfairi | reverse complement strand
TTGTACATCGTTTCTCAAAACATTTTCTCTCCACTTAACCCCCCGACATGGGTTGCTATGAGTCAGCAATGATTCAATGGATGTCAGTTTGTTTTTGGGGATATTTTCCAAGGTGGCTATGAGTTGGCATGCATTAAATAGCAGAATTTAGTTGAGTGGAGCAGTCCTTCAAATGGACTTGACGGCCTTGGGTTTAGTTTGGTGCAGTAGTAAAGAGTTTGACTGCTTACTGGAAGGTCAGCAATTTTGAGCCCACCAGCAGTTCCATGAGCAAAAGGATGTGGGAATCTGCTCTCATAACAATTCCAGCCTAGGAAATGCCATGGGACAGTTCTACTTTGTCACATAAGGTGGTTCTGAGTCAGAATTGATTCACACAACAAGAGCAATCACTCTATTGGAAATTCAGGGTAGCCGGGAAGACACAGTTTTAAGGAATGAACACATGGCAACATTGTTATTATCAATGATAGCGAAAATGACCTATTTGTGAGCAAGCACTAGGCTGGGTGAGGCGCTCAAACAGGCACTTCACACAAGTCACCTAATTTAATTCTTATAGCAGTCTTAGGATGAAGGTATTATGATTATTCTCCCCATTTTGCAGACTGGGAACCGGAGGCCCGATGGGTAAGTAACCTGCCCAAGGTCACACAGCAAGTTGATAGAAGAGCTAGGTGTAAAACCCTGGTCCTGCTTCCAAAGTTGATACTGTTTTCCCCTGATCTCAACAGTTCACTGATCCTGAGAGTTAACCGATTAAAGCAGTTGTGACTGAGTTGGCTTTGATTTGATTAAGGATCAACTTCTGCAAATAGAATCAGTTACTTAATAGTTTCAGCTACTGTTGATTATTCCTCTGCATTTGTACCAGGCCAGATAGTCCCACCTGCAAACAGGTGTGCCTGTACCTCTGTGTTTATGAGTCTGGCCTGTGCTTCCTCCGAGCAGCATCATTACTGGAAGGAAGGATTAACAAGACTTGTGTGTAACAGTAAAGGGTTCTGTTCCATATGTCATTACATCATGCTTCAAGTTGACAGCGTGTGCTATAACCAGCTTCCTCCAATTAATGACAGCCACACAGAAAGTAGCCATGGCCTGGATAAGAACCGTGGGGGCAGTCAGCTCCAAGACTGAACAATTAAAGCTGATTAGCTGTTAGGGGACTGGAAAGTATTTCCTTCTCCTTTTGCATATTACTTCATGACTGTTTGTTTGGGGGGTTTGTGGCTCTGGTTGGAGACAGGGGGATTACTGAAGCTGTTGGTCTCTCACTGAACCCTAGCTTTATGAGGACCCCTGAGCACACTCCTGGGATGGATATAAGGGGTTCTCAGAAACTCAAGCATCAGGTGGTCTCAGCAGACACAGACCTGAGCATGTCCTTCCTTCTAGACATACTTCTACGATCAGGTACAAAATCATCAATCCAGAAACAGATCATAAATTCCTGAAAAGTGAGTGGGGAATACACATCTCATTACTGCTCAAAACCCACTTTAAAGTAACCTTGGGCTCGAAGACTGGGCTACAGACTGCAGGTGTACAGAGACTGCCTGGGACCTTTCCACCTTTGCGGCACTCACAAGTCTTTAGTCTAGTGCATAAAGACCAGCCAACAATCCTTCTACCAAGTGACAGCCAGGGCTCAGAGGTGCTGTGTGTTCACTGTGGGGGAGCGGCAAAGGAACTGACGGATAAAAACATCCAGTCCCTACTACAGGTTGTCTGACCCTGGGAAAATTAACCAGATAGCAGTGGGGATGTCGAAACAAAGCCCGCTGCCATCAAGCCAATTCTGAGTCAGAGCCATTCCATACGACTGCCCCCATAGAGTTTTCTACGGCTGTATTCTTCACAGAAGCTGACTGCTACATGTTTCTCTCAGGGAGTAGCTGGTGGCTTTGAACCACCAACTTTTGGGTTAGCAGCCTCAAATCTCGGCACCACCAGAGCTGTGTTATAAGCATTAATTTAGATCCTTGAAAAGCAGCAGTGAAAAGGTCATAGAAGGTTCCAGTTGTCAAATGTCAGATGTCCTCAGGTTAACAGTTCCTATTGCAAGGATAGATTTGGGATTTGAGAAGCCGTGGTATCTGTTTGGAGGAGATGGGAGAGGACGGCCCGTGGCTGGGCTTTTCCAGGAAGGGGCAAACCTCCTGTTCTAGAAGAGCTGCACACATGCCTCATCGCACTGACTGCAGCACATCGCCTTGCAACCATCTGCTGGCTGGGTTTGCTGGGGCTCAGGCCGCTCTCCTGAGCGTCGGTGGGTTTTTCATTGCATTGTTCATTCAACAAACATTGGGCCCCTCATCCATGTGGGTCCTTCCTTGGATGCTGGGGCTGTGCTTCCTTCAGGCAGCTTCAGCACAGTGTCTACAATCACGAGGCTGTGGCACGCGTGGCAGGTTCGTCAAAAGGAACTTCCCCTTGCTCTCCGAGGGGGATGACCACAGGGTCTAAAGAGTGAACTCTTTTATCTTCTATGTGATTTATTCACGCGGTTTGTGACGATGAATGTCTTCACATGCCAAGTGCCTTGTCTAATAGCTTCACCAGTGATAAAAATGCCTTGCCTTTGTTTACTGTTTGATAGTTTCCAAAATGCTTCTCTATGCAGTATCTCTTTTGACCCCAGTAAAACGTTGGCGAGTTATACCTTGGCGACGTTATGATCCTTATTTGTTAAAGAGGAAGCTGCGGCTCAGTTGGGTCAATGACATGCCAAGGGCATGTGGCTAGTGACTGCTACTCAAAAGCTGGTGAGGAGATGACGCTTGCCCTTGTTTTGCCTGTGGAAGGACAGTTTATGCAAAGTGGCTGCATAAGGAAGGTCACGGCAGGGGTGTGGAACCCTCTCATCCTGAAATACTTGGCAATTCCAAGATTCTGTCCCAACTAAGCAATGGAACAGAGGTGGATCTCTGGGAGGATTATAAATCACTAGCTTGGCAAAAATCCCTGTGGCAGCTTGAATGCTGTATAGCCCTCTCTTCCCAAGAGACTATTATTTAAAATTCAAATAATATTATTCTTGGCACCCTGATGGGTCTGTAACTGAGCAGTGTTTCAAAAGGGTAAAGGCAGAGGGAGATTATGGGCAGGGGAGCAGCTGAGAACAAGGGAGGCCGTTTCCTTCCGCTAACCACACAACAGCACTTTCATGGGCCCATCCTGGGAGGACTGGGTCAAAAAGGGAACTATGACCAGAAGGAGTAAAACAAACAGACACGCTTTGGAAGAGTCTCTGAATAGGTATTGTCCCTGCACGCCTGGTACGTGCAGCTGAGTGGGTGGCGGTGCCAGAACTAGAAGTGAGAAGAATCAAGGACAAGCTCATCGACAGGGCAGATCGCTGTTAATCTCTTCTGGCCCTTGTGCTCACTGGAGCCAGTTCTCCTAGGTTTCAGCCTTCACTTTGCCACCTGGCCAGGCGAACCAGGAAAGAGATCGTTTTCCCTTGGAGACAGATGACTGCCGTGGCATTTGGGAGCTCAGAGTCACCAGCATCCTCGTTTGCTGTAATACCAACAGGCAGGCGTTCACAGGCCCAGACACGTTGGGCTGCTTTTATATCAACTCTGTGTACTTAACTGACTCTTTATGGTTCGTAAAGCAGTTTTATATCCTTTACTATATTTGACAGTTTCCCAAAACAAAGTGATTCCTATGATCCCCAAATGAAACAAACCCACTGCTGTGGAGCGGATTCTGATTCAAAGCAACTCTATAGATAGATAGAGAACTGCCTCATCGGGCTTCCAAGGTTGAGATCTTTCTGGAAGAGGCTGCCCCACCTTTCTCCCACAGAGCAGCTAGTGAGGAAACGTTAGCAGCCAAGTGCTACCGACCTGTGCTCCTTGTTCCTATGACAGCAGTGGCCAAACGCAGGTACCCATTAGGACCATCTCAGGACCTCAAAAAAGGAGGAACGTTCCAGTCACACCTCCTACCAATGAGATCAGGATGTCTGGGAATGGGATTCAGTCAGGCTCTTTTTAGAAAGGTCTTTAGGTGACTGATTTCAATATGCAGCAGAGTCTGAGAGGCAACTGAAGTATCAGTGTCATTTTGCAGAGGGGAAAACAGGTTTGGGGATTTAATGATTTGCTTAAAACCATGTCCTTAACAAGTTGCAGAAACAAGACTTGATTCTTGTGGTCCATTTCATATTGTTTATTAATTGCTTGTTGCTCATTGATTCATTTACATAACCATCCATTTTAGAAGCACGTTTTGAATTAGTCCAATAGACTCATGGACCATGAGAAGAACCTCAGTCTCCATAACCCCGAGGCTAAGAGAACTAGGCGGGGCTTGACTGCTGCTATCAAGTACTCAGGATCACATGAGAAGTCCTGGAGAGAGTGGGGGAAACCGATGGAACCAAGCTCGATGGAACCAAGCTCGATGGAACCAAGCTCGAGATCTTAAGATAGTCCATGCTTACTAGTTAGATAAAGGCTGGTGGAACTCCCAGACCGTGGTCTTTAGTCACTTCAGGTCTGGAAGTAAACATACCCTTGTGCCTTAATTTTCAGCCAAACAGCAGACAGCCTTAAGGATAACAGACTAGTGAGTGAGGTCAGACACTTTAGACTCATCAACCACTTGAGATCAAGGGAGCAGGATTTGCCCAAGGACCAAGTTCAGAGGGGTTGGGAGAGAAGGGGATGTGAAGGCAGGAACCATAAAGAGGAGGTGCATGGAGGAGATTGCCATGAATGAGGTGGAGCAAACCGTGGATGGATTGTTGACTATGAAATGGATGATCTGCTCTGCTACATTCAACGTATTCACAAACGTTAAAATAAATTAATTGATTAAAAGTGTGCTTTAAGTACTAGATACCAAATATACTGTGAGAGGCAACATATATATAGCCGCAGCCTTCATGGAGTTTCAGTCAATTGGTCTTTTTGTTCAAGCGAGTGTACTTTACAGCGCTATCTCTTTTGAAGCAGCTTGGAATTATGAAGGGTGATTTAGTGCCTGGCAAGTCAGTCAGTGGAATTCTCGTCAGTTCTGCCATGTGGCATGCCTGTGTCCACAGCAGGCAATGGGCTACAGAGGAGAGACCAGGTTTTGGAGTCAGTGGTTCTGGCTTAAAATTGTGACTCTGTTTCAAACAGCTGTGTGATCATTGATAACTTTCTTGACTTCTCTGATCCTTAATTTCCTCATCTATAAAGGGAAGAAGTAATACCAATTCACAAGGATGAACTGGAACACTGAGATGTTGTGCTTTGTGGCCGACACATGGGAGGCACTTAGGAAACACCAGCTAAGGTTGGGCTCTGACCAAGTGCTGGGCATTATGGAAAAACCCAAGGATTCATACTTGTGCTCTTGAAAAACATATAAGAATAATGGCTCTTAATTGTTTTGCCATTGGAAGACTAGTCTATGTAAAATTGTTGGAGAATGGCCTTTGTGGAGGATAAGGGATCTACTCCTGAAATACTTGGCAATTCTAGGATTTTTCTTTCCCAGCAGAACAAGAGAACAGGGAGAGTTCATTGGGAGGATTATGAATCACGAAGTCTATGATCATACTTAGATTTTCTCTTCTATTAACGTCATTCACTGAATTCAGCTTCCTTGGTACTCACACTTGGGAAACGAATACATTTTAATTGGGGATGGTGATGTAATGCAAATCTAAAATTAATCAGAGAAACTCAAAGGGGCTGGACTGGAAGTTAAAAGTTCAAGCATTCGGGATTCCTTTTGAGCTGCATTTTCATTTCTAATTAGAATTATATGAAAAGAAAGGATGGGAAACTGTGGACCCTCAAACCACGTGAGCTTTGCTCTATCCCACTGCTTAGTTTACATAATCAGTGTTAATTTTTTTATTTCCTTTTAGGACGGAATCTAATCCTTGCACTTAATGAATTTGAGGATCTTTAAAAATATTTATCCTTTCATAAACATGATTTGTTCTGGGACCTATATGTTTAGGGACCACATGTATGTAGTCAAATCCCTCTCATCTGTTGATGATTTCCTGGAGGGTCACCGGAAGTCCTGCAAATTTGGCTGACACTGTCTCCCCTGAAGGAAGCTATGTTGACATTCACACAGACCTGCAGGGTGACCTCTGCCCGAAGCTGTAGTTAGTCCCATTTCGTCACCAGGGTTTTCTAAAACTTACATCCTGTCATAAGTAAAGTTAATACCTAAAGTCTCCTTTAAATATTTTACTAATTGTTTGCTCCAAAATGCATACTGATTAGGTAAATATGTCATTAGGAGGTTCATTGGGTCATTATTGAATACGCTGGGACTTTTAATGAGCTTTTACAGATACATTTGCAGTGTGTGCGCCAGTTTCTAATTTATAAAATATCAAATTAATGAAAATATTGATGCGATTTGTTTAGTGCCTACAATGAAACTGTTTTGTGGTAGGAGTTGATTGAACTATTGCATTATTTCCACTTTATCTTTCCAAAGGCTCCTTTGATGTAGAAAACCTGCCGAATACTGTACAGTTGCTAAGGGGCAGCCCCTGTTCTGCACAGCCCTTTCCCCTGGTGCTCTTCGCTGTGATTCTGAATGCTGGGCGCTGTCCTTTCTCAGCCACCAGAGAGGCTGGACTTGAGCCATCTTCGAAGTAGCAGTTTCCTGATCAACCACATCCCACATATCCTACCCTTTTCACCACAAAGCCCATCGTGGAACAAAGGGCATTAACCACATTTAGTGTTTTCTCCCCAGAAGTGGGAAGCAGAGCGAACCACACTGCCCAGGAGAACAGGACACAGCAGTATTTGTCAAAGGGTCTGACTCTGGGATCCGTGGAATAGGGAACAATCAATATTTTTTAAAAGTATGTAATTTTAAATTGAAAAATCAAAGTGTATCACATTTAGTAAGAGCAAGTATTGTTTTTAAAATATTGTTTACCTCTGTGTGTGCTATGTCTGTTTCATATCTGTGTGCACTGGTGGTAACATCAAGCAAGCTATTCCTGTAGGTTATGATCAAAGACAGGAGGCCTACACTGTAGTGTTTGTGTAGGACAAGAGTGATGGGATCAGTCTACCAACACTTAGATGATCCTTATTGGATGTGTGGCCTTAGTACATTGTTTAACTTTTCAAGCTTCTATTTACTCTCCTCCCTCTCTCTCTCTGTCTTTGTTTAATTAGTTGGGATTTAATACTTAAATCATATCAACCCGAATGTCAATCACGTCAAGTAGAATGTACAATTGCTACCACAATCAGTTTCCAAACATACTTTTCTACATGGACTTCTTGACTTCATCTCCCTTTTACTCTACCTCCATCACTGTACCCCCTTCCCCCTGAACCCCTTATTCAACTCGCTGTCCCCATGGGTTCATCAATCCTGGGTTTCATATACCAAAAAGTGGAAAAGCATATCACACAGTGTCAAGAGGGTGACCTCCATTGACCTAACACCTCTGAGACACACTCTAATATGAACAAACAAAAACAGAAGAAAGCAACACAAACCAAAAACACAGAAAAAATTTCACAACCAGATCAGGTCTGTATGATAGGGAGCATCTACTGACAAAATGTTAGCTGTTCAGGTCAGATTTATGCCTTTGAACTTCTATACTCCTCGCTCCCAAGCACTCTGTTTAGTGACCACTTTCCTCCCTTCCTTCAATTTTAGATAGGGGATTATCCAGAGGCTTATTCCTTAAGTAGTTCCACAAATGAATCATGGGCTCCCACTCTCATCCATCACCTTCTGCATACCGGATTCTCACAATTTAGGCTCTGATACTGATCCCGCCTTCTACTTCAGATCACATGGATTCCAATCCTTCAGTGACTGGTGATGGTGTGCTTCTTCTATGAGGAGTTAGTTGACATCTCACTTAGATGGCTGTTTGTTTGGAGACAAGCCTTTAAGACCCCAGATGCTATTTTATCTGATAGCCGGGCACCATTGATAGCAGCCCAGTATAAACTTAAAAAAGAAGCATCCTAGATTTTTCACTGGTGGCATAGTGATTATGTATTGGGCTGTGATTCTGAAGGTCAGCAGTTTGAAGACTGCCAGCATCTCCTCAGGAGAAAGACAGGGCTTTCTACTCCTGTAAAGACTGACAGTCTCAGGAGCTCACAGGGGCAGTTCTACCCTATCTTACAGGGTTGCTATGAGTTGGCATTGACTCAATGGCAGTCAGCTGTTTTTTATCTTGTTTTGTTTTTGGAACCTATATATACAATCATCACTAAGTTCAGTTGGTTTTCTATGTCCTGAATATTTCAAATTTCCATCTACGTACTCTATCTTCCTCTGCTCTCTTCAATATTGACATTCTCTCTGACCTGCTAACAAATGAATGGCTCCGCGTGTCCAGGACTTTGATCTTCACCGCCCCCAAGTCCACTGCTCTGCCCCAACCATACACCTGTATTCATTTCCTGAGGTTGCTGTAACAAACTGCAACAAACTTGGCAACTCAACCACAGAAATTTATTCCCTCAGCTATGGAGGCAAGAGGGCTCAAATCAGCACCACTGAGCTGAATGTGGGGTGTCTGCAGTGCTGCACTCCTTTCTTGCATGGGCTCTAGGGGAGACTCTATTTCTGGCCTCTTCTAGTTTCTGGTAGCTGCTAGCATTCCTTGGCATGTGGTCACATCACATCCATCTTCAATGCCAGCATCTTCAAATATCTTTGTGTCTCCACTTTCAGTTTGCCTCCTTTTCTACATATCCAGTCTCTCTCTGCTTCTCCCTTAGGTGAACTCTCTCGATTGTATTTAGGGTCTTCTTGGAAAATCCAAGATAACTTTCCCATCCCAAGGTCCTTCACTTCGTCACATCTACAAGGACTCCCCGCTCTGCTCTCCCAGAAGGTAACATCCACAAATTCTAGGGATCAGGAAATGGATAGCTTTTGGGGGTGGGGGTGGGGAGAGCATTTTACAGTGCATCACACACTGTTTAGAACTTCTGCCAGAGTGATATTTTCCAAAAACCCATTTTGATGATATCCCTTCTTGGCTTAAAAGCATCCTCAACTAACCCGTGAGGTCCTCCATAAGATATGCTTCATTTTTTTTGCTTCACCTCCTGCCTCTCCTTTACGGGGACCATTCCCAGAGAAAGCAGGCATCTTCCTACCGGAACACAAAGGAGCCTACCTTCCTACCTACACAAAGGAGCCCCGATTCAGTAGTTCAGTGCTCAACTGCTAGCCCGAAATCGTTGGTTTGGACACACCAGCTGCTCTGAGGGAGAAAGATACGGATGACGGTTCCAGAAGGTTACAGCCTGGGAAACTCAATGGTGCAGAAACTCTACTCTGTCCTAGAGGGTTGCCATGCATGGAAATCAACTCAACAGGAATAGCTTTGGCATTTGCACGTGCTAATTTATGTCAGGAATGCTCACTATTCCTATCTGCTAGTCACTATGGAGGAGTACAGGATGAAGAGGATATTGGATCAAATGTACAATTAAGCACAAACTTCAGTGGGCATCAGGAGCACCTGGGTTTCTGGTACCAAATTCTAGTCCTGGGCTCCTAGCTGTGAGTGCTGACTTCAGAGAGGGGTGCTGATTTACTAGAGAACATACATCAAAGAGCAACAGTGACGAGATGGGAAAAACACTGCCATTTAATGTGATTATCTATGCACTGTCTTAAAATATGAAAGCTGAACGTATTGCCAAAGTACAAAGACAATACTGCTCATCACAGACTGGCATAGAAGACTTCTCCTGGGCCCCAGTGAAAAATGCCACTGAGAGTTCTGGCTCTGCGTTACTTGATGCAGAAAATCAGCTGCCACACTTAGAAAGAAGACAGAAGCCTAGCTGTGCATATCACTCTGAAACAGAGGGTCTCCTCTGTTATTTTCCATAGCAAGGATGGAGGTGAGTAGGCAGAACAGAGACTTTGAGTTACGTAAGTAACTAGACTTAGGGGCAGTTAAACCTTGATGAGAAATCAAGATCAGAGGTTGACTTTTATAGTTAACAAAACACGGAAGCATTTTTATGGCTAAAAGTTAATGTAAACCCCATAACCAAGGGCCTGCAGAGAAAGATCTGACAAGGGTTCCTCCCTGGTGTTTCTAAGTGGTCTACCATCTGGACCACCCTTCTTTTTTTCAAAAAAATAATTTTATTGGGTGCTCATACAACTCTTAGCACAATCCATACATACATCAATTGTATAAAGCACATTTGTACATTCATTACGCTCCTCATTCTCAAAACATTTGCTCTCCACATAAGCTCCTGGCATCAGCTCCTCATTTCCTCCTCCCTCCCTACTTCCCCTCCCTCATGAACCCTTGATAATTTATAAATTATTATTTTGTCATTTCTTACTCTGTCCGACGTCTCCCTTCAACTACTTTTCTGTTGTCTGTCCCCCTGGGAGGAGGTCACTTGTAGATCCTTATAATCGGTTTCCCCTCTGTACTCCACCTTCCCGGTATCGCCACTCTCACCACTGGTCCTGAAGGCATCATCCGTCCTGGATTCCCTGTGTTTCCAGTTCCTATCTGTACCAATGTACATCCTCTGGTCCAGCCAGATTTGTAAGGTAGAACTGGGATCATGACAGTGGATGGGGAGGAAGCATTTAAGAACTAGAGGAAAGTTGTATGTTTCATCATTGCCACATTGTACCCTGACTGGCTCGTCTCCTCCCTGTAAGGGGATGTCTAGTTACCTACAGGTGGGCTTTGGGTCCCCACTCCGCATCCCCCTCTTCACAATTATATGATTTTTTTGTTCTTTGATGCCTGATACCTCATCCCTTCGACACCCCGTGATCACACAAGCTGGTGTGCTTCTTTCATGTGGGTTTTTTTGCTTCCGAGCTAGATGGCTGCTTGTTTACCTTCAAGCCTTTAAGACCCCAGATGCTACACCTTTTGATAGCCAGGTACCATCAGCTTTCTTCACCACATGCTTATGCACCCATTAGTCTTCAGTAATCGTATCGGGGAGATGAGCACACAATGATATGATTTTCTGTTCTTTGATTTCTGATAACTGATCCCTTCGGCACCTCGTAATCACACAGACTGGTGTGCTTCTTCCATGTGGACTTTGTTGCTTCTCAGCTAGATTGGCCCATCCTTCTTACCAAACAAATCATTATTTTTTCAGCTAGCATACTGCAAAACAAGTACAATGCTAGGTGTGAACAAAAGAGATGAAAAGCCCATGCCTCACATTCCAGTTGGTAAAACTGACAGAGAACGTACATCAGCAGTTGAAGGCTAGATAGATGGGGATAAGCCAGAAAAGGGAACTAGGAAAGAGCCTGTATGAAATAGGAGACCAGGAAGACGGGTTCTCATCTGATGGCCAAAAAAAAAAAAGAACATTTCAGGATGAAGGGAGTAGTCAGTGCTGCTAAATTTCTCTGACAGGTCAAGTATTATGAGGATTAGGAATTGGATTTAGCAAAATGGAGCTCCTTGTAACCTCAGTGATGGGTTGCCAAAGTTATACTGGAGTGGTTCGATCAAATAGTGACCAGTGATCAAGAGGTGAAGCAATTGAAACAGCCTATGTACCGTATGTTTATGCAAATAGCACTAACACTACATGTGTTTGCTAACAGTGTACCACCACCACCATCAGCACTAACTACCACACGTTCCATTTGTAAGTGCTCTTTGCCATATATTATATGAGGGGGCTTCAAAAATTTGTGGAAAAATAGAAGTAAAATGTAATGGAATTTTCCCACAGACTTTTAAAATCCCTTTCATATGTGTGGGTATGTTATTTGATATATATATAGCTATATATATATAGCTATTTTAAGAAGTTGAGCTACTGAAGAGGAGTGAGTCAAGCAAGACAGACTTGACTATGGCCTTCAGTAGGGGAGAAAGAGGAGCCAGAGCCCAGGTGAAGGAAATGGCTGAAGAGAGAGGGGGCCATCTCAGCTACTGTAACAGAAGGCAAGGAGGTCAAAGACAAGTGCAGATGAAAGGCTTACTGGAGAAACGAGGGGACAAGGTTGAGAATCAGAGTTGTGAGGAGAGTGGAGTAGCTTGAAAGAGAAGTTGTGGAGAGAAGGAGAGCAAGCTCATTGGGTAAGCTTTGGAGGCAGAAAGGAATAAAGACTGGGGAGGTTTAGAAGGCATGGTAGTTGAAGAGCACCACACCTGGTTAGAGAGTATTCTGCTAGAGTCACTGATTTATGACAAAGATGAATTTCACATGATGCCAAGGCCCAGGGTGTGGCTCTGGGAGTAGCTGAGGCGAAATGCGCTGGAAAAATAAGACGTTGACCATGTCAGCCCTGTGGATGCTGACGTCATCCCAGATGATGGCAGGGTTGGGGTAGAGAGAGTCTGTATGCCGATGCCCAAGTTCTCTATGAATGAAAGGTGGTAAATTACAATAGTTCAAAAGGGGAAAGGTCAGTGCCACTACATGGCACAGAGAAACAGGTTTTTGTTGTGGAGGCAGTTGTTTACTTTAATAAGAGGGTAGGGGCAGACAATTAGAAAGGGGCCTTGGGAAATAAAAGGGTATTTACTTATGGTATGTCCTGATTTGGAGGGTCTCAAACCACAACACGACTTACTGACACAGAATCAATTCTGAGTCATAGCGGCCCAAAACATCCTGCATGTGAGAGGATTATAGATGAGCCACTCTGAGGGTGGGTATGCTTCAGTGTTAGTTAATAATAATGGACCTGTACTTCAATTCTGGAAGGAATTGAAAACATCAGGAAGAGATGTTCCAGGATGCTGGATAGAAGTCTACGAGGTGAAAAATGGAAGACTGAGTCATAGACAAGGATGGATAGACCTTATAATTTGATAAAGGGATAAAAATGAAAGAGGCAATTTAAAGACTACAAAGAAGAGGAATAATTGCTTGAGGTTACAAAGGAGGTGGACCAGAAGGACAAAAGAGGGAAAGCATGCCAGATAGGAAGAACAGTACACAAAGAGCCATGCCACTTAAAGCCAATGCAGTGTGGGGACGTGTACGCAGAGAACAGAGCCAGAGAGGGACAGTGGTGGGTGACTACACAGATCTGCGGGTACATTCACAGCCTGAAGAGCTCCTGTAGGTCTCCGACCAGGATGGAGACACGATCCTGCGTTGTTCTTTGTCCAGACAGGTCTGTCTCTCCACTCTCACTTTCTCATCCATGTCTTGGTTCACATTGCCCTTGGAGTGCCCAAGCTCAACCCTCTTCGAGAATCCTATGTACCTCCTGATGCTGAAGTCATCTTGTCACTGGTATGAAGCCCTGTATGACTACCCCGGGCCACCCATTCCTTCCCCATAAATGTTTTCATTATTATGGTCAGAATCGTACTCCAAAAGATAGTAGGAGAGGCTATCCTGCGCCCTTTATGGTAGCAAACATCCTTCTCACCTAGCCATAGAGAAACCAAAACACGCCCCTGCTGTCCAGTAGAGTCTGACTTATAGTGACCCTATAGAACAACATGGCACGGTTTCATAGGGTTTCTGAGGTTGTAAATCTTTATAAAAGCACAGAGCAGCGAGTTCAAATCACCAACCATATGGTTCGCAGCTTAATGCTTAACCCACAGCATTCCACAGCTCCTCAGAAAACGAGGGGGCATGAGACAATTATGGGAGAGGAGGCTATGAGACAAATTATGGGAGAGGAGGCTATGAGACAATTATGGGAGAGGAGGCTGTGTCTCTTTTTCCAAGGAAGACATAAAAAGAGATTTCCCTAGAGTATTGAGAAAAACGATTCCTTCTCTTACACTGCCCTCCGCCCCCATCCCCAAACAGTGGGCGAGAGTCTGTTGAAAGATCTGGGCTAATATTGTCTTGGATAATGACTGGCTGTTTAGCCTTAAGCAAGTTACTCAACCACTTAGTACCTTATTTTCTTCAGCCATACGTGAGCTAATAAGACCTATTACACAGGGTCATCAGAAGGTCCTATAAAAGCATTCATGAGTTAATTCAGCCGATAATGGGTGCCTCACTGGGTCAAGCTTTGGGCCAGGAGCTGGGGCAGTGGTGAGATTCAGCCTGTTCACACCAGTTCAGCAGAACCCGTTACCCAATTTTTTGTTGAATTTGGCAAACTGGTTGTTAAAATGGCACTTGTAATCAGGGTTCTCTCTCTCTAAGGTGGGAGGCTGGGTAGCCCCTCAATGTGGAAATCACAAATTTATGTTCTTTACTCATTTTCAACGTTCATCTTCCCAACAGTGTGTTCTAAACATGGGTAATAATGTTCATTTCAATAGGTATAAAAATGTATAACTATGCTTGTAACATGTGTTTATTAATTTCACTCATTATACTTTTGATGAAATACTACATTTTTCTTCTTTCATGTGCCACTCTAGTAAAACACATAGAATGTAAAGAGAAAAAGTGACAACCAAGCAGAAGGGGACATGTAACGGTTTGTTTCAGCTTTGTGCTATGCCCCAAATTCCCATGAGATATTATGAATGAATTATGCAATTCCTGAAAGTGTCCAAACAGCTAAAGATATTGTCAGAACAATTGCTCCAAGTTCAGCAGAAGCAGGAAGGGGTTTTCAAAGATGAATATAATATGTACTGAGAAGTTGCCTGTTTCTAACATATCAAACACAATGTCTATTGCCTAATTGGCCCACCTCTAAAGGAATAGGGTCCTACTCCTACAATGAAAAGATGGTTAAGGGTAAATCACACTGCCAAAAGCAAAGATAAAAGCAAAGAATATTGCAATTGAGAATGCCAATCAAGAAGCAATATAGAAATATGTTAAATAACTCATATTGTTTCTTGTCAACTATTACTTAATATTTTCATTAATATTTTAGAACTCTTTCTTACAACAATCTAGTTTTGTTATGTATATTCTCTTTTATTGTGCATATTCTTATTTAAGTATTAACAGTATAAAACAATAAACTACCTTTCGGTATAGCTTTTTTAATACATAAAATAGTCATTGGGGCAATGAACCAGCTTTAAATGAATTGAGTGCCACCACTGAGCTGGGGCTTTGGCCATGCAATGAGAAAGGCACAGTTCTGGTCCTGCCGGAGCTTAAAGGCCAGAGGGGGAGAGAGACATGGCAAATAACACCACAGTTAATGGTGCAATGAAGAGCAGGCAGCAAACACAGTGCCCGATCAGAAGACGCCTCAGTAAACAATTAGCCGCTTTCATTTCTCAAGTCCACGCAAAGTAACCTCACAAGTACTATTTGTGTAAACTAGTTGCGTATTTTAAACATTTCCCCGTGGCTCTCACACTGCTGAGCATTGCTGTCTGTCTCTGGGTCACAGGAATACAGAGAGATGGGGCACTGAGGTCCCCAGAGCAAGGCGACTGCATTCAGTTCTCAAGCTTCTAGGTCAGGAGGAGACCTCCTGGGAACGCCTGTGAGTTGCACACTCCAACCTAAAAACCTTGGTTGGTTGAGCAGAAAATGCAGACGCATCAAGCTACAGGGGGAGGGAGCGACACAGCCCAATAAGGAGGCAGTGAAGCCTTGGAATGCAGCGCCTCCCCACCGTCTTCCATACACGAAAGGCCAGGGAAGGCCCTGTCCTGTTCCTGGGCTCCATTCATTGCGAGTGAAAGGAAAACTAGGCTTCCCAGTGGTTTACTCATGAGTGACAACATTCTTTAAAGATCTTCGGGCACAAAGCCTTGCCTACCTCTCCAGTGGCCTAGGACAAAAAGATGGGAGCAGGCCCCGGCCCTGCTCATTGTGAGGTGGCAGCTGTGTGCTCTGAATAGTGGCAAGGGATTTCCTCCCCTCCCCTGCCCTTCCGCGCCTCCTAGGGCCTCAGTGGCCGCTCAGCGCCGCTGGGAGCCTGGGTCTGTGCGGAGGCACGTGACAAGAGAGCTTCTCCTTTTATTCTTTGCACAGCAGTGGGGCCTGGAATAAATCTTGCAGGCCTGTGAAGTCAGAAGACCGCATGTTGGACACTGACCGGAGAGCCAATTGCCCTCTCCTTTCCTGGGAGCCTTGCTTTTCACCTGCACAAACGTCTGCCTCTGGCCCTTGAGCTCTCAACATATTTGTCAGATTTACTGCAGGAGCTTGTTTGCCAATCGGTTTCCATATCTAGACTCTTGGGTGTCCTTAAGGCAAGTACAGTGTCTTATTTACTTATACCCGAGAGCCTGACTTGTAGAAGTTTAATAGATTTTTGGAACATGAGAACAAGGAAATAAATAGGAAGGGAGGAAGAGAGGGAGGCAGGGAAGGAGGGAGAGACGAAGGGAGGGAGAGAAATAACTTGTTTCCAGGGCTGGACAAGTAGCTTAAGTAAAGCAAATCAACTTCAGAGAATCTGCCTTATCTTTTACAGGTAAAGCACCCGCACCTATAGCATGTGAAATAATATGCTTAGAAGAGTGACATGCAGTGACAAGGTGTAGCGAGCACTCTGTGTAAAAATACCGTC
>NW_022105611.1:6898412-6899864 GCF_000313985.2 Echinops telfairi | reverse complement strand
TTGCTTGGAGTGGAGCCAGGATTCCCGAGCTGCCCACACCTGGCACCCAGTGGGTGTGTGGCTTGTCCTCACTTAGGCTGTATCCATAGCACGGGCTTGGACTGTGAGGATTCTTTTAAAAAAATCATTTCATTGGGGGCTCTTACAGCTCTTTGAACAACCCATACATCAATTGTATCAAGCATAGTTGTATATATGTTGCCATCATCATTTCCAAAACATTTTCTAATTGAGCCCTTGGCTGTGAAGGCCCTTGCAGTGAGTGGTGTTTGAACCTTCACCTCCAGCTTTGTTTCCTCACATCTGAGTTTATCGTAACGTACACAGCACTTCATAGTTCCTGTGCTCACTGCCCCAAACGAAGCCCTCCACCAGGGAGGTACCTGCCACAGAGGGCTGACGTGCTGTCACAGCTGGCTGGCTCATGGACACCACTCAAGGTATGCAATGGCTTCCTCAAACACAGCGACCCCACCACACAGGTAACCAGGAATGCTCAGACAAGACCCATATGACTTCCTCTATTCATTTAGTTGTTGTGAGTTGCCATCAAGACCTCCAACAAGACCCCCTGTGCACCATGGGGCCAGGCCGTTCTGAGCTATAGGATCTCCACTGGCTAATAGTCAGAAGTAGATGGCCAGGCTTTTCTTCCTTGTCCACCTTAGTCTAAGATCTGCTGCAGCCTGCCCAGCACTCCGTCGCCCCACACAAGCCTCTGCTGCCGATGGGTAGTGGCTATGCTGAGGTGCACTGGCCAGGAAGCGGATCCAGGTGTCTCGTCCATGGAAGGTGTGAACCACCACTGCCCCCACTGACTTATTTAGCACCCCTCCATCGAGCCCCTCCTATGAGATAGGTGCTGTGTGGACCCTGGGAATACAGAGATAGGTAAGAGAAAGTTTTTCCTTCAGAAGGTCACAACCTAGTGATGGAGAGCAAGTTAAGAAAACAATGCGATACAAGGTAGTGAGTGGCCTCCTAACGCCCTGCTAAGAAACTGCTAATGGTTCTGGAGGCAATTAAGCAGACCAAGAGCTGTGTCTGTAGGGAGCGAGAGGGTGTCCTAGAGGGAAGAAGAGCGGTGGGAAAGGCTCTCAAGGAAAGAGTGACACTGGGTTGGAAAAAGAATGTGGACAGCTCCTTATGCCAGGAGGCAGGGGAAGGAGAACGGCAGACAGGATGGCAGCGGTGATGGAGCAGCTCAGGGAAGGAGGAGTTTTACCATCAGGACCATCTTGGGGGTGGGGGTTGCCATGGCAGTGAGCCTAGAGGGCTTGGTGGGACCAGATTGAAAAGGACCTTGTGACAGTTGCTAAATTATATATTACATTGCTAATTAAATACTGCTTTGGGGGCAGTGGGGAGCTACTGAGGGTTTTTTGTTTTAGTTGTCCAAGTTTTTTTAAAAATAATTTTATTAGAGGCTCATACAACTCTTATCACAATCCA
>NW_022105611.1:6880482-6897185 GCF_000313985.2 Echinops telfairi | reverse complement strand
TATGCAAATATATTTATATATGAGGATGGGGAAATAGATCTAAGTGCTACTGAGGGTTTTAAAGCATGGCCCTACATTCCATACTCAGGAGTATTTATCCAGGGGCATTGATTCCAGATGCCATTAGGCAGACAAGGACTGGACCCATTTTCACTGTACAGAGCACTCGGGCAGCTGTGTGGAGGAGCCTTGTCACTGGGGCCCTTGACTCTCAGGATGAGTCTGCTTTCTCCGGGCCCAGATGAACGGCTCCAGCTTGAAGGAGGAGCTGACCCCAGCCCTCCTGGTACGGAACGTGACAGCATGAGCTCTGCTCAGCGGTTCTGTGCACAAAAGCACACCTGGTTCCAAACCCGCCTGGCCCAGAGGGGTTGGCAGGAGCCTCCTGAGTAAGATAAATGAAGGCTGGAAAGTCAGCCTCTTCTTCCCTCTTAATTTCTCCAGCGAGTCCAGCTTCTCTGCTAGCTGACTCCTTTATTGCAAATATGGGGACCATGGCAACAGAAGGGCAGGTGGGTGAGGGGAATGCAGCCACTTGAATCCGAGTATCACTGGGGTTACCATACCAGGCTGCTGTGGCGTTCTTTATTTTTAAAGAACTAACCAAATATTTCAGAACGCTCACAATGATTCAGCTCCTAGCACATGCTCAAAGCCAGTTTCGTAGGTCTTGTAAGGGTGGAAAGTGGGGAAAGAGTCTAAGAGTATTCCTTTAGACTGGCCTATTGAGCTTTGGTGACAAAACAACAGTTGGGAGAACAATGAAGTGGAATCCATCTTCAGGAAGGCAAAGGCTGTCCAAGAGGTCAAGAAGCACTTCACAAAACTTGGCCCCTTCCAGCTGTGGGGACTTAATTACGGAATCCATGAAAAGAAGTGCGGAGTCTGGGCCCTTAATGAGCCAACAGCCAAGCAGAGAGTCAACCGGTTAGGAACCTCATGGTAACCAATGGTATACATAGCGTTCACAGACAATTGTTGGATGTAGTTGGGATATTTTCTGTTCTTGTTGTGTGTGTTGGCTAATCATAAAGAAAGAAAACTTGGCACCTCCAAATCTGGGTCGGAACTGGGTAAACTGCTCCTCTAGTGCTGCTTCAAGTAGCAAGCCTTAGATATCCGAGGAAGCCCCCAAATCCAGGAAGAAAGCGAATATGCTGCCAAGCCATTCCTTTGGAAGAAGGCATGGTGTGAGGTGGAGGATACAGAACATAGGGAGTGCATATGTGAACCCTGGTACCGCTGGTTATAAAGACGTGATCTTCCAATAGTTTTTGAGCTTCCATTGACCTCAGCTTCCTGACCCACAAGTTACCTGCTGTAAATATAGAACCTCTGTACGGAGTAATGATGAGGGTGCACTGTGACCGTGTTTCAGAAGAGCACAAAGAAGCTACTTGGGGTTGGTGGTAGGCCAGGCTCACTGCCAGGAAAATGACTCAATTCTTAGTGGCGTCCCGAGGAGGGTGAGGGGAGGGGGTATGGACAGCTCTGGGTGACATTGCCAGCGGCAGTGATACCAAAATGATTGTCTATGAAATTTTTTGTGCTGCACTTCAGCAGAAGTTTATTAAAAAGAAATAAAACTCTCTAGTGTTAATTATAATGATGAAAACACTCATTGTAAGCCCAACTTACAGGTATTGATATTCCTACATCTCTATGCTAGCTTACCTTTGAAGCCTTGTAATGGGCTCTGGTCAGGGCTGTCATTGTTGTCCAATGACAATGATCGTTTGAATTGTGTGTTTCATTGGCACACCCGACAAGCACAGGTGTGGTCTTCTTCATTGTTTTTTTTTTCTGGTGACGTTTTGTCAAATTTTCCGGTGCTGTAGCTACAATGTTGGGATAATTTAGAATCTGTGAACCCACATTAGTAATTTTTTAAAAAGAATGGAGCAGTAATTAAAAGGAAAAGGAGATATATCAAAAAAGCTTCCATTTGGTTGCTAATGATGTTGTAACTTATAATGCCATAGTTCAATGTAGAAAGGGTTTTACTAAATGACACATATATATCATGTCTGAGCAGCTCTATCACAAGCTTATTCTAAGGATGGACTAAGTCATTAACTTTTAAATGCTTACAGTAGTACCAGATCTACAGGGAAGTTTCAAACTGTTCACAGAGAGTGGAGTGGAAAGACAGAGGATTGTCAGGCCCCTCTGAGAGTACCCAAGCCCTCTGCGGTGCTAGTGGCTGTCTAGTTGTGTTAGTCTGGATAGACTAGAGAAACAAATGCATAAACACACATATGTATATAAGGGGGAGGTTTATATACAAGAGCAATTGAACATTGAGAAAACATCCCAGCCCAGTCCAGTCCAAGGCCATAAGTCTGATATTAACCCATATGTCCGATAACAATCTATAAAGTCCTCCTCAGACTCATGAAACACATGCAATGAAGCCAAATGCAGGACGCTCACAAGCCAGTGGGTAGAAAGTCTTTGGGTCCAGTGGTGTTGTAAGCATCTCAGCGCTGGCAGGGGTCTCTCTGTGGCTTCTCCAGCTTCAGAGGACTGGTTGCATGCATGTGGCTTGTCTTCTGCACTGTCTCCCAGGGAGTAAATTAGTGAGAGTCTCTCCTGCCTCTGTGGAGGAAATACCGGGCAGATTTCCCATAATTTTCAGGAGAAGGCCATGCCCACACATAGGTCTCATTGGCTATGATTTGATTAACAGGCTAGACTCCACCCCTACATTCTTAATCCTCAAATTGACAAATGATTATATAACTACCACAATAGTTAATTCCAGCTTGCGGTAACTCCAAGTGCACCACGCTAAACCTCTCCACAGGCTTTGGAAGCAGATAATCAGACCTGTTTTTGCAGGTGTCTCAGAGTGTATTCAATTTGTAAAGCTCTCAGGTAGTGGTCAAGCACTTAACCATTTGCAATGCCCAGTATTTATCCTTCTTAAAAAGTTTTTAAATGTGTCTCAAAAAATTTAAGTTTTCACTGCCATTGATTATTCCACAGTAAAGATTGGGAAGCTGACTGTTCACATAGTCATTGGCTTGCATTACTGTTTAGTTAATTCACTATTACTAGAACTCATTAAGATGACTTTACATACCCAAATCAAACTAGCATTATCTTCAGTTCAATCATCCCGTTAGAGCATAAAAGTTAGTATAACGTGAAAGACTTTTCAAGGGGCCCTAATGCTCAACCACAATACGATTCTAACTCCATCAATTAGCTATATGAACGCTAGGAATGCATTTATAAAAACAAAAGTAAAGTACAATATTCTAAAATTGTGTAATAAGTAATGTTGTTGTTGAATGTCGTCAGTGGATTTTTGATTCATAAAGACCCCAAGTGACTGAATCGAACTGCCCGATAGGGCTCCTTAGGTTGTAATCTTAATGAAAGCAGACAGGGCAGGCCTTTCTCTAAGGAAGGAGCCACGGAGTTGAACTACTACCTAGTGCTTAGCCATCGAGCCACCAGACTCTTTCTAACCCATAATGACCCCTCTAAACTTACGGGTGCTTTATTTGTGTTCACGTTGATTGTCCTTATTAGTTTGCCTCACAGTGGCTGGACTTCCCACACATGGCCAGCCAGTTGCAGAGCCGGGGGCACAGCCTGCTTTCCAGCCCACTTCAAGTTCAAGAGGGCTTTGTAACTTTTGGGTTCTGATTTTAAAAGTAGCATATACTTATTATATACACAAGTGTTAAGAAGAAAATACATAATCACTCCTTAGTCTCTCCCTCAGAGATAGCTCCATGTCATTTTGGTCTTTTTATCCAATCTTTTTTCTCTGCTTAAAAAAAAAAGTTTAGGCAAAGGGGAGAGCGTACTAGCTATAAAATTTCATACTCTGCTTTTTCTCATTTAAAATTACATTAGTATTTTCCCAGAGACTAAAAATGCAACTTGAATAATACTTCTGACAACAGATTACACCTCGCCAATTAATACTATTTCACTTGTCTATGGATTCTCATTTTAGATTATTGTCTCCAAGCTTTCACTGTTATAATTAGGCTGTGATTAACACACAAGAAACTTTGTTTGCATGTCTGGCATGTCTTTAGAATGAGCTTTTTATAAGAGGGATCTGAGACTGGGGCTCATTCATCAGTCAGCAAAGACTTAACAAGCTCTCACGAGGTACTGGATGATCTTCTAGACAGGCTCCATCGCTCGCTCACCGCCATCATATTGACGCTGACTCAACAGAGACCCTGTAGGGCAGAGTAGGGTTGCCCCCTTGGGGTTTATGATACTTTAATTTTTATGGAATCAGACAACCCCATCTTTCCCGTGGAGCAGCTGGGGGATTCAAACCGCTGCCCTTTTGGTTAATGGCTCAATGTGCAGTCAGTCCACTATACCACGAGGCCCCCTGAAACTGGTAATAATATAGCAATAAGCAATAAATAAATAAATAAAAGTTAGTATCATGCAAAATATCCCTGTCTTTGTAAAGCTAACATTCCAGAGACATAAAGAATTTTGAGGCTCTTTGGCCATGTTGTCAAATTGCTAGGAATGAATAAACATCTTAGCCAGTAATATGAATTTTAACCCATTCACTGCTGTAGAGTTGATTTCAAGTCCTAGCAACCCTTCAGGACGGAGAATTGCCCCCATTGGATTTCCAAGGCTGTAAATCTTTATGGACGCACAGGGCCTCACCTTTCTCCTAGAGGGCAGCTGGTAGAGTCCAGCTGCCTTTTTTATCGGCAGCGGAGTGCTTTAGCCACGGTGCCACCAAGACTCCTCATTGTGCGGCGGGTGCCATCAAGTGGGCACTGACTCATAGGAAACCCTGCGGCACCTCACAATTAGGAACCTGAACTGTGCTGTCCATGTTCTCACGCATAGCAATGTTACATATTCCTCTAGGACTTCCCCTCCCTCTCCATCTCCACTTCCTCACTCATACAAGCAAGCTGAGCAGACTTTTGAATTCTTATAGAATTTGCTCTCTAGATGGCAAATTTCAAAGGCTTATTTCCCCCCTTTCCCTCTAGTAAGAAGACAATTCAGATTCAAAATAAAAAATGGAAACTGTGGTGTCACCGCTTGGCAAGCACCAAAGGATGATGACAAATCGGCGTTCTGCTAATGCTTGAGCTGTCTGAAAACAAGCTGTCACTCTAACCAGACTCTGGGCCTCCCTGGGGATTCGGCAGGACAGCCAGGTGAGTCCTACTGGGGAGGGCAGAGGTTGGGATCCAATGAGGCTCTTTCATGAAGCTCCAAACAGCAGGAGGGCAATGTGTTGTTTTTCTCATGAAGACCTTTTCAGGGGGTTAATGACTTGTGGTGGGGAGGGGGGGAGAAGGGGGAGTCTTATAATGAGAAACTGGTGTATGTGTATATTGAAAGGATGACATAAAATATTACATTAATGAGGGCATGGTAAATAAGTATACATGTGACTTTGGGGTGTTTATCCCTATTACCTCTTACCCATTTTCAGAGTATTTCTGTTTCGCTTCTGTTGTGTTAACACATCTATAGTGTTTACTGCGTATCAGGCACTGTTTTAAGCATTTTCTTTTTATTACTCAGAAATTTTATTTTATAGTTACATTTATTTAAAAAAATTTTTAAATCATTTTATTAGGGCCTCATACAACCCTTATCATAATCCATACATACATCAATTGTGTAAAGCACATTTGTACATTCATTGTCCTCATCATTCTCCAAACATTTCCTCTCCACTTAAGCCGCTGGCATCAGGTCCTCATTTTTCCCCCTCCCTCCCGGCTAGCATTTTCAAATTGTCAACTCATTTCATCACCGTAAGCTTAAGAGACAGATATGATTGCTATCTCTGCGTGACAGATGAATAAACGGTCGTAGACATAGGCATAGGCATAGAGAAGTCAGGCCATTATAAAGCCAGAATTTGAGTCTCATTCGTAGGCCTTTATATTCCGTGCTCTTAAACCCTTCTCTATAAAGAGGAAACTGAAGATCAGATCAAGGAGGGGACTGACAGAGTTCTTTAGTTCAGGTTCAAAAAGATTGAGTGTCTTCCATGAACTGGGGCTTGCTCAAGGTTGCAGTGGGTGAATGGGAGGGCGAAGAGCATGGGGCTAGTTTAAGGTCTATCTGACACCAGGCCCTCACTCTTTCTATGGCATCTTGCTTCAAGAAAACATTTTTTCTCTCCTGGGTCGATGTGTAAAAGGCATGGTTGGTAATGGGCACAGCAGTTTTGGAATCAATGCCACACAAAGCTCTCGAGTATGCTGTGCCTTGCTTGGGTGGGCAGCTCCTTTGAAGGACACCTCTGAGTGGGATCTCCCCACGACCTCGAGCCCCAGGCACTCTAATATGGCCCAGGTGGCGCAGAAATTACCTTTTGGATTCAGAGACCTCCAGGTAATGGACACCAGTCTTTAGGAATCCCAAGAAGCATTCCGACCACTTCAGACCTTGGCATTAGAATCACTTGAACCTTCAGTTATTGGAATTTTAAAAAATACATTTTTCCCATGATGACTCATATTGTACTTCAGATTTCTTTGATAGCTCCCTAACGGTTGCCTTCATATTTCAAAAACTATGACATTACATATTTGAAGGGATTATTCTTTTTCTTTTCCTATGGAAACCCCCCCCCCCCTATAATACTTTAATAATGATAACCAGATGGATTGAGGGGTCTTTGACAAGGGGTTTCTTTAGCTCAATTGAGAACATACTGAATTTCAATCTCTTCTGACTAGTGCAAAAATGGGCAGAATGTAAAGTGCCCTATAAATTTCCCACTTGCGAAACTTTTAATTCTTTCATCATGGCCAAATGAAAGATGTTACAGAGCCTACTCTCCCCGTGCTCCGTTTTGAAAGTACAGTTTCAGACTTAACTCAGTTAAGCCCGGCAAACGGTTTAGCCCGAAGTCCTGGATATCCCTCAGTCGTTTCCACTCAGAAGTCAGTTAGGACAGACCCGGTACGTGTGCATGCCCGGGCCCCTCTCCCTCCCTCGCAAAGGCTCTGCTTGGAAGCCTGGAGCCATACAGCGCTGGAGCTGGAGTGAATTCAACAGTCACTGGGCGGCTCAACCTCGTTCCTGGTGCAGAGGAGAGAAGGACGTTTCAGAGTGGTCTGATGGTTTCGTCCAGGCCCTGTAGGGAGGAATTGGCGAGTGTACACCTGCACCTCATGCTAAGTGAAATGTGTCCTCCTTACATTCCTTCGCCTCCCTCTTTACGTTTTCTGTGTGCCGTCAGAATTAGGAGTTGCACAGTCATGGGATGGGCCAGACCAGATTGAACTAATTGGTGGGGACCAGCTAAATTCACCAAGGTTCTGTAGATCCTAGAGCAAGGTAAGAGAGCAAAGGTGTTGGCAATAAGTAGCCAAGAAAAGTCTGGCCAAGAGATCTGGCAGAAGGCAAAGCTCGGGCAGACAGATGGTCTGTGTAGAGAGGGGAACTTGGCATCAACTAAGGCATAGAGGTACGGCAAGCAGCACCCAGAAACCTGCACTGCATTTCGGAATCAGAACTCTGCTCTGGAAGGATGAGGGTAGAGGGCCTACATATGGATGAGCCTACGGGGAGCCAAGTAATAAAACCGGACTCCAAAAGTTGAAGCTGGGTTCTAAGAAGCAAGCCTACAAAGTCGAGGAAAAACCAACAGGTTGCTTCTTCTGCCTTAGAATTCCTTAACTTCTCCCAGATCACAGAAGTCATAGGGACAGAAATAGGTGGAGGCTCTCAAATGTGTGGTTCATTGCCTCCATGGGCAATCCTCTCCTTTGCCACATGAAACAGGAAGAGCTGGGTGGTGCCCATCTATTGTTACTGCACTTACAAAAAAAGAATCCCGATTCAAAGTACAGAATTCAAATGCTTGTAAAGTCTAAATTTTCTAGAATCATTAGAGCGAATGAGTCCCCAAAACTACTTTATTAAATTGGATTTTTATTGTGGATTGAGTGGTGGTGATGGTGGTGGGGGCATAGTTTACATTCCAGACCATCAATTCTGCACTGAACAGTTCAAAGCACTCATCAACCTCCTGACATTATCGCCCTGAAATAGCCTTTAAAGGTTAAACCCAAACTGTTCCTTGAAGTCTTCTTAAAGCTAAACAAGTGTTTAGTTTAACTAGTAAAAGAGATCTGCCTGAGCCTGATGCCCTTTTAAGAACTGTCTATTTTGAGAATGATGATGGCAACAAATGTACAAATGTGCTTGACACAATGGATGGATGGATGGATTGTGATAAGAGTTGTACAAGCCCCCAATAAAATGATTGAAAAAAAGAGAACAGTCTATATGGGATCGAATCGACAATAGCAACGTGAAAGGTTAGACGAGAGGCTTAGAGGGCAGTGAGCCTGTGTGCATGAGGGAGAAACGACTCAGAAAAGGAAGGTGAAAACGGAACAACTCAAGGTCGCATGGCTGACTGCAGCTATAGCATTTCCACGCTGGGCCTTTGACAGACTGTGTTGAGCTAGAGTTTGGGGAGGCACTGCAGGGACACATCTCATTGAGTTCTCTTTGTGGATTGCAAAGGAAGAGGGTACATCTGGCCACTTAAAGCCACACACACAAGTGCCATTTGGATGGCTCACTGGCCTTGACCCTAAAGATTCAATTGGCTGCCTGCTTTCAGTGATGCTATTTTCAGGGCCCTTTCAGTGGTCTCAAATTCCACCACACATGCATCCCCCTCTGTCCAAGATGCTTGAGAGCCCCCCCAAATATCTCAAACTTCCCCAGTGATGAATGTTCAACAGATGCTGCTCAGGCCTCGTGTTCTTACGAGGGGATAGTGGAAAAATCAGCCATTACCCGATGGGACTGGAAGTTCACAGTGATGATGATGACTCTGCTTGTATGGAAACCTGGAGGACTTTCAATGAAGTGATGTGGTATTTTTGGTTGGCTGGCTGCTTTTGATTTTGAGGTCATTAATCTGGCACATCTAATTTTTGATTAACTGATGCTTATAATTCCTATCTTAATCACCTACACTTCTTTTCCAAATCCGTGTGTCACCAGGAGAGAGAAATGTAAACATCCGAGGTTGCTATTTCCAGCAAATTCACTCAGTAACCAATTCCAAGACAGGCTTTGCCTGAAAACCAGCTGGCATCACCAACAAGAGGAGACAGTGTTACATCTTGTGTAGACTAATGGCTTGATTTTAATTTTGGCACATCGTGGGTGTTTCATGGGGGTTGTTTTATTTTGTTATTTATGTTGTTCTGGGATGAGGACCAGGCTCATTTTCATGACTGAGTTTAGGATTAAACACAACATTGCTTCTTCATACAACTTGCAGAATTGCCTTGATAGACTCACAGCCCTTGAAATAGCAATCCTTCCTCCGGTTTTCCAAATGGAAACTGTGAGGATGCTGCTCCTTATTTGGGATGTTCTGGCTCTAAATTACTTTACAGGTTTATTGTCAAGACTGATATTTACATGGTGTACTGAACTGAATAGCACCCACCCTGCCTGCGCCCCCCCCAGCCAAAAAAACAACACCATCCAAGTGGAGCCTCTGAAATGTGACCTAATTTGGTAGATACAATCAAGTTAAAATGAGGTCATTCTGGGACGAGTGGTCCCTAAATCCAATAATGACGGATGTCCTTAAAGAAGGGGGAAACCTGGACACAGAGACACAGAACGGTGAAGGCAGAATGCGGTCTCTTTGCCAACAGCCATCAGAAGCCAGAAGAGACAGGAAGGGTTCTTCCCTAGAGACTTCAGGGAGCACAGCCTGGATCTTAGAATTCCAACTTCCGGATAGATCGGTGAAAGAATACATTCAACTGCCTCCAGTCACCTAGTCTGGAGTAACTTGTTTGGTAGCCCTAGGAAATGGATATACTTTGAATGGTAGCAGAATTATGAGCTGTCTGACCTTGTTCCGATTGGATTAGCTCCATGCCATACCGGTCATTACATGTTTTGACTATCACTCTTACTTACAAACCTCTACTTCCACCCTTGTCATTCAGTCACTAGGTCAAATCACACTACAAAACTCATCACACCTTGAATAAACTAAGTTTGTTTATCTTTTCATGCTTTTGCCCATTTTTCCTAACTCTATTCCTTCTATGAAATCTCCTCTAACTCTTTATCCTGACGTGCTTAACGAGTGTCATTTCTTCCTCTCTGATGACACAGCAATGCAGACACCACATTGAGGTGCAAGACAAAGCTTTGAACTGGCATGGAGAAAGAGAATAAAAAACGAGACAAGTCGAGATCATAAGACATGCCAAACAGGTCTAAATGAACTGAGCTCTACCTCAGACTCACCTATAGCCCTTGGATTTTAAGCCTGGAACTCTCCAGTGTGAGAAAAAGCAGATGATTGGTATCCCAAGGGCAGTCATTGAACTTGGTTCCGATCTCTTGCCTTGAGGGTGCCTAATGAATGGTGGGCCAGGACTACCATACACGTACTATTTTAATGCTTTCCTTGCTTTATTATTGTAAGAATTAATCTAGTATGTATGGTTCTGTGAACGTCAATGAATGTTATTCAAAAGTTTCCCTTAAAAAATTTTTTTTGCTTTATCACCATCCCCCAGTATTTGTGTAAATAGTGTCCAGGCACTTAAAGTTTAGCCTGTATAAATCAATAATTCATGTATTGTTGTTCATAGCCAACCTATACTTGTATAATCATGTTTTCTCAACTGTGTTTTAAATTCTACACCATTGGCTAAATTAATGGTGCTATCAATTGAATTACCTTATGTCCAGGGAGATGACTGATAATGTTTTCTAACATAAAATGACAACGATGTCTCTAAGGTGAACCAACAACACACACATATATGGATGGATTTGGGGCTCGAATTTAATTATAGCCCCAAGCTAAGACCAATTAGTTCTTATGACATGGCTCTGCTTGATGTTTGCCCACATGAAGAGATCACTGAAGATATGGTGGTATAGCAAAATGTGGTGAAGAAACTAAATGATGCCTAGCTATCAGAAAGAAGAGCATCCGGGATTTGTCTTTAAACAAATAGCTCTCTAAGTGAGGTGTCAACTAAGTCCACATGGAAGAAGGACACGAGCATGGTGATCCAAGGATTGTAAATAATATAATCCAAATCTGAAGGAGGGAAAGGTATCAGAACTTAAATGGCAAACACTAGGTGGATGAGAGTGGAAGCAGGGTCCATTTGCAGGGCCCACCCATTGACTTAGCCTCTGGCAAATCCCCTCTGTCAAAGACTGTGAATAGCCTTGTTATCAGAGAGCATTGTAAAGTCAATTATGGTAGATATAATTAGGTTAAACTATAAGATCTTATTTGATCTCCCCTTTCACTCACTTGAAAGTTGTTTCAGCTTTTCAAAAAAAGTGAAAGGGAAATGCTTGAAGGCTCCAGTGAATCCCTTCTGATCAGAACCCTGGGATGTGAATAGCCTTGGTACCAAGCAGAGTGCATTGCAAAGGGAGTTGTGGCAATGTAGTTAGGTTAAAATTTAACACCTTATCATCTGCTCCCTTTTACCTATTTTAAAGTTGTTCTAGCTTTTAATACTCTCTACTTTAAACTGTTTAAGAACCACAATCAGACTTTTATGACAGAGAAAAGGCAAAGTTTTCTTCATGTGAGAGAACAGACCAGTGATGATGAAGATGGCGCAGGGCTGGGCAGCATTTCATGCTGTGCTAGTCCCCACTTTGCCACGAGTTGGGGCAGACTGCATGGCAATGAGCAACAGCAGGATCGGAAGGGATTCAACAGGCTGTCTCCCACACCCTCTGCAGCACCCTTGACCAACAGCTTTTCATCTGATAGGCAAGCACTCCCTGATGGAGAGAAGTCCGTCTAGTTTAGAGAGCTCTTTCTTGTGTAGGAGCAACAGCTGACTTCGCTATAGATTCTGAAGTCTTCCGATGCATGTCGAATAAGTCAACTTCACGCTGTACTTTAAGTCCCTTAAGATGTTCCAGGGGTTCTCTCGCCTACTTGATGTCCTTCGTCATAAGAATAAGGCCCCAGCAACATTCCTTGGGGCATACCAGGAAGAGGAGCATGGTACAACCCCCCCACCCCCCATAAGCCAAATACTCTGGCACCTGTTGTTTTTTGGGGAAAATGAATAGTTTTATTCCAGTTATGATAGATCTAAGCATAAAGCAGCACACCCTTTAACTAGTATAAGGTTACAAGGACAAATTAGAAGAAAAACGTGATAGAAAGTATTTCTTAGGGACAGGAAAGGTTCCAACTCTTTGGCGATGGATCTAGCAAAGTTCAGTTCGACCTCGTCACTTGTGCCTGCTTCTTGCACAGAGATGAAGAGGCAGCCAAGAGATAAGCCCTAGGTATCTCCAGGAATTCAGGCTTGCTTACTTCATTTTGGAAAAGAATTCCTCAGCAGGACCACTGTGGGGAGCTGGAGACCTCTCTGCAGTGAAACTCAGTCCCTATGAAATGAAGCTTGCCCATGAAGGAAGCAACCGAGGCCATGTCAGGATCTGTTTGAGAAACCATCCTGGAATATTCCTCTGAGGGTCTACTCATGATGGAGAAGCTTTCAAGAATGGAGGCACATCAATGGGCTCAAATATCCTCTAAGCTCCCCCTACAGGTAAAACTGTCCAATGGCTAACAGAGACCTTGGGCTTTGGCTTGGACACTGGCCCAGTGTCCAGAGATGAGTCAAGCTGAACATCAAGAGTTATCACTCTTCCTGAAAATAAGAAGAAAAACCTGTGGTTGGGACTCAACTTCTTTCTCTAAGTCAAGCAAGGCTGTGATCAAATACACTGTGAGTAAAACTTGGCATTCCCTGCTCTGTCCATCAATTTGCCACCCTCTGGGAGCTTTCATGTCGCTGTGATGCGGGAAGTATTTCAAATACTAGCCAGGCCACCCATGGGTGACAGGTTTCAGTGGAGCTTGCAGACTCATATCGAGAAGAAAGGTCTGATGATTTACTTCTCAAAACAAGACAATAAACGTTTCCTGTGCACATGGAATATTGTCTGACAGAGTGCTGGAAGGTGAGTCTCTTAAGTTGACAGACACTACACACACAATAGCGGCAATAACGGAGTCCAGTGAGGTAGTTAGTTTACTGTGCCAACCTGGCCGATAAACACATGTGGGGTTAATTGAAGGGCGGAGGGATAAATGGCTCAGTGAGGCTCGCCTTTCTAGTTCTCGGGTCTCTTGCTTTGTGATGGTCGCACCAGGGTGCAGCTGCCTTAGCAGTTCCCTGCTTCAGCTTGTAAGGCTGACTTCCTGCAAGACATCCCCAAGGAGAAACCACATGGACCTACTCCAATGCAGCCCTGGGTGCTGCAGCACCCGTGTGGAGACCCCTGCTAGCGCTGAGATGTTTACATTCACTGACTCAGCTTTCCTCCTGCAGTCGGCATCATTGCGTGTGTTTTATGAGATGGAGGAGGATTTTGTGGATTGGTGTTGGACATATGGGTTAATGGGCTAATGTTGGACTTGTGGGCTTGGGCAGCACTGGTTTGGGATATTTTCTTGATGCACACTTAACCTTTAAATAAAACTCTCTCTTATACATGAGTTTCTGTGGATTTGTTTCTCTAAAGTACCCAGACTAATACAGCCAGCATATCAGTGATCATGAACATGAACCAGAGAAAAGACCAAATAATGTTCATTCTGTTACACAGATGATTGCCAGGGTCAGAGATAGTTTGGAAGCATCTAACAATACAAGAAGGGTTCAAAAGTTTATAAAAAAATTCCATTATCTTTTTATTCCATTTCCCATGACCACTTTAAAGCCCCCTCATACATCCAAAAAGACGAGTTAGTAACTAGTACTATTTTTAAAATTTCAAATTAAGGAACAGTTCCAGTAAGAAAACAAAAATTCCACAATGACCTCCTGGGTGCATTCACTTCTCAAAAAGCCTGTGTCGTTTTGTTAATGTGTCAGGAATCAACATGATCATCATCATTATCGAAGATAACGGAGCACTTAGTAAGTGCCGGGCACTGTTCAAAACTTCCCTTTCCTTTCCTAATGAAACCTTCACGCACCCTCTTTTAGATAAACCAACCAAACTGCCACCTTGTCTATTCTGACTCATAAGACCCCGTGGAACAGAGTGGAACTGGTCCTGTGGGCTTCAGACACTGTAACTGTTTATGGAGTAGAAAGTTTGATCTTTTCCCTCAGAGTGGCTGGTGGATTCGAACTGCTGACCTGTTGGTTAACAGTTGTGTTAGTCCAGGTGGACTAGAAAAAAAAAACCAGACACTCATGGGTGTAAGAGAGAACTTTATATCAAGAAGTAATTGTGCATCAATAAAACACCCCAACCTAGTCCAGATCAAGTCCATAAGTTCGAAATTAACCCATAAGTCTGACATTAGCCTATGAATTCCTCTTCAGACTCACATAGCACATGCAATGATGCTGAATGCAGGAAGATCATAAGCCAGTGGGTGGAGAGTCCTGTGGATCTAATGGCGGTGGATGTATCTCCGGGGCTCTGGCTGCCATCAGCGTGGCTCCATGTGGCTTGTCAACAGTAAGGTGAAGCAGAGAGAGTGTGTGTCCTGCTTCCAAGGAGGAAGAGAGGGAGTCCCAGAATCCTCATGAGAAAGCCACGCCCACAAGGAGACATCATTAGGCTATGATTTGATTGACAGGTTAGACTCCACCCCTTCACTCTTAATATCCTTGAGTTGACCTGAGATGAGGTAACTACTACAGCAGCCCAACACGTGCACTACTGCACCAGGGCTCCCTCTCTTAGTATTACCACTTCAGAGACCAAGAAGTAGGAGCTTAAGAGAAGTTCAATCCCTTATACGAGGTCATGCCTTTAAAATGATGAAGCCGGGATTTAAAGGCAGGTCTGTGCCCTTAATCATAATAAAATAGGGCTTTTTCATCTGAAGAAACTGGCCTCATCAAGATTAATGGCTTGGCCCAGGCACCCAGCTAGTTCAGAGTGCTGCTAATGTGGGGTTTGACAGACAAGAATATAAACAGTGCCTGGTCCATGGTGAACATTTGATGAAAACCAGCTCCCTTCTTTGACCACTATTCTTACTACATGTGTCCTTAGTGTGTCCTCCATAACACACAGAACCCTGGGAGACAGCACCATTTAATCTTTGCATCAGCCACCTAAAGCCCCTGTGCACTGCTTACCCTGGGTGACGAATAAATATTTGCTAAGTGAGTCAGTGAATAATCAAATGCCATTAGGCTTCTCTTCAGAGAACTGACAATCTACAAAGAATAATAACACACACATAGGTGTGCACAAAAACCAGTATAATGATATCAGGCATAAGTAAGCTGAAGATTTCGATACCCTTTGAACCCACCACATCAAGCCCTGCGTTAACAGTACTCTGTACTAACTGGGTGACTAGACAGTTAAAGGTTCCAGTTCACCCAAAGGTGCCTTGGGAGAAAGACCCCACAATATATTTATGTGAAAACAAACCAAACTAAACCAGCCATCGAAAGCCCCAAAGAGCATGTTCCATTCTGAGACCCATGGGGCTGCCCTATCTTAGAACTGATCTTCTTATGTTACCAAATCCATTTACAAATGAGGAGTTGAAGAAGACTACCTCCGTATGATACAGTTGCTTAAAAGTTTATGTGCACACAAAAAGACAATAACTTAAGAATGCCTCCACATGTATTCAAGGTAGAAAAGCACAAATGTGAATCATTAACCCCAAATTGGTTACACTGGGGAAGAGGGGGAAGACGGCGAGTGAGATTGGAGAAAGGACTAGAGGAGGCATCAATTTTGTTTCTGTTGTCTCATTTCTCAACCTGGATGACTGAGTGCAGAGGTGTTGTTTGTGTGAGCTGCATACTTTTCCCTAGGGCTGAAATATTCTGTCATGAAAGATGCTATCCATAGTACCTGAGGACTCAAAAGAAGGAAAGATTACGCTGAGTAGTTTATAGAAGAGGGGGCAGTAGACATTAAGCCGGGCCTAAGCACCGTGGGTGCTGGTTGTCAGGTGCTGTGGAGTCTTGACTCACAGTGACCCCATGTGACAGAGCAGAACTGCCCTCTAGGGTTTTTAGGTGGATCTCTACTGAGCTGGCCTAGAGGTCTTTCTCATGCAGAGGTGCTGGGTGGGGGTTGAATTGCCACTCCTTTGTTAGCAGCTAAGGGATGAGCCATTGTACCAACATTATGGGTAGGGCTAACAATGTGGGAGGCGGACTTGATGCACTTGCTGATGAAGATCAAGGATTGCAGCCCAAATCCTCACACCTAGACCAATAGGTAACATCATGATAAATGAAGAAAAAGATGGAAGTTGTTAAGGATTTCATCATGCTTGGATCCACAATCCATGCTCCTGCAAGCAGCAGTCAAGAGGCCAAAAACTCACTGCATTGGGTAAATCTGCTGCATGAGATTGCTTTAAAGTATTGAGAAGCAAGAATGTCACTTTGAGGTTTAAGGTGGGCCTGCCCCAAGCCACAGTATTTTCAATAGTCTTAAATGCATATCAAAACAAACAAAAATGCATTGGTGAGAATAGAGGCGTTTGGAGCGGAGATCCAAAGCCCATCTTTGGTCAATGGAACATCCCCCCACAGAGGGGTTGCAGGGAGGGGTTGAGTCAATCAGGGTACATTAAAGCACTAATGGGTCACTCAATACCTCTGATCCCTTGAGGGGTCCTCCCCTCCTGCCCTCCACCCCCCAATCATGACCCCAGTGCCACTTCCCAATCT
>NW_022105611.1:6877157-6879382 GCF_000313985.2 Echinops telfairi | reverse complement strand
TGTTTTGAGAATGATGTACAAATGCGCTTTACACAATTGATGTGTGTATGGATTGCGATAACAGTTGTATGAGCCCCTAATAAAATGTTTTAAAAAAAAAAAAGGAAGACAGAAGAAGAATTAATGTGTTCAATTTGGTGCTGACAAAGGATATTCAAAGTTCCAAGGACCGCCAAAAGACAAAAGAGTTTTTATTAGAAGTACAACCAGTATGCTCCTGAGGGCAGTGATGGCAAGACCCCATCTCATGTACTTTGGATCTGTTAGTAGGAAAGCACAGTCCCTGGAAAAGGGACTTGGTCCTGCTGGGTCAAGCAGAAGGGCAGAGTAAAAGAGCAGGACCCTTGACAAGATCGAGTGACATGGTGGCTGCAGCAATGGGCTCCAGCACAAGAATGGTTGTGATAGAGGCACAGGACTGGGCAGTGCTTCCTTCTGTTTCACAGAGGTCCCGATGAGTCAGGACTGATTCAATGGCACCTGACAACACCAACAACACACATATGTGGACATCAGAGCATACGCCAAGGGAAGAGATGCTACACACAAAGGTGGAGGGTCCTGCAGGGCTCGGATGCTTGCAAAGAGGTTCAACTCTCTTTCCCCAAAGGCCCTGGGAGGCTCCCCCACCTGAGAAGCTCAGATCTACATTTTCTTCTCGGTCTCCGATTTGCAACCACAGTTGGGAAACAGGAAGCTCCCAGCGACTCTGTCAGAGGGTATGCGTGGGTGTTTGGATCAGCTGATACTCCGTGGTTCTCTTTCAAACTTGTCTCCTACTCAAAGGCAGATTAGCCAGGACATAGCAGCCTATGTTTACAAGGATGAATAAAGACCAACAGAGAGTATACTTTTGGGTTTTCAAGAAATGATGGAGACTTGCTACAACTCAAAACCCAGTAGGGGATATGTTTGTTTTGCTGAACGAAATGGAATCAACTGTTGGTCAGAAAAGGCAAAACAAAGTGAGGTAGTTAGTTTATTGTGCCAACCTGGCCGACATGTGGTGTTAATTGAAAGGCGGAGAGATAAATGGCTCAGTGAGCCTTGCCTTTCAAGTTCTCGGGTCTCTTGCTTTCTGATGGTCACACCAGGGCGCAGCTGTCTTAGCCAGTTCCCTGCTTTAGCTTCCAAGGCTCACTTCCTGCAGGACATCCCTGAGGAGACACCACATGGACCTACCCCATGCAGCCCTGGGTGTGGAGCAGCCCTGGAGACCCCTGCCAGCACTGAGATGCTTACATGTTCACTGACTCGGCTTTCCTCCTGCAGTCAGCATCCTTGTGTGTGTTTTGTGAGATGGAGGAGGACTTTGTGGACATATGGGTTAAGGGATTAATGTTGGGCTTGTAGGCTTGGGTAGGTCTGGGTTGGGATGTTTTCTTGATGCGCACTTAACCTTTATATAAAACTCTCTCTTATACATGAGTTTCTACGGAATTGTTTTTTTAAAGTACCCAGACTAATACACAAAGTAAGGCTTCAGATGTCCAACATTTAGACAGCTACAGCATCAGCTCTGGCTCTCCCACGGAGGCCAACTGCCCAAGCTCCTCATATATAATCAAGCAGACTTTGGGGCACTGCCCCCATCTTGAAGCTCTGTCTCTTCCCGCTACCAGAACCAACCATGCACCCACAGGGACTCACCACAGTTGGCCACACAGCTAACCTGCTCTCCTTGACTGCTTACCTGTTCATGGCCTGGATCAGGAAGTCTGGGAAGGCAGGAGTGAAAGCTCAGACCACCTTGCCAGAATCCCTGTGGTGACAGTCACTCATTTGTTGGCCCATTGCCCACTTCAAAGAAAAGTAGCTGCTCCGAAAGCACTTGTTGCTCAACTGGTCATAGAACAGGAGTATCTGGCCAGTGGTGCATTGAAGGGAAGGTGTTGCTTTGACGTGCAATGGGAACCTGGAAGTTTAGTCTGCAGATGAGGTCTTGAACGTTGCCTCATCCTGTTCTGTGTGTCTCACCTGGGACAATTCACTTGGCTTTGATGAACTGGAGTCCCTTCCCCAGTAAAAAGAGGTTGCTGTGAGGAGCAAAGACAGTGTGGTCAGTCTCTGGGTTATGGACAACTTTCAGACACCCCTGCTTGCTCCGTAATGTTGTGTCAACTTACCCTCACTTTAAAACCACCTGTACTTAAAGACATCCTTTAGCACAATCACTGTTCACTTGCTGTACTTGCAGGTTTTAAATCATTCCAAAGACTTAAAGC
>NW_022105611.1:6872656-6875250 GCF_000313985.2 Echinops telfairi | reverse complement strand
TCCAACTAATCTACACATTTGACTTAAAGACACTTGGGGACTGACGGCTCCCATTTACTGGGTATTAACTATGCATGACGCTTTCGCCCGGATCTGTAAGAAAGAAATAAAGAACAGAGAGTCGAAATGATTTGATAGCAAATGTGGAGCAGGAATACAAAGCCACAAGAACAAAAAGTTCTGCCTGGCTCCAAAACCTATTGCAGCACTGAAGGCCCCAACATGCTGCTTTTACTATTCTCCTGGAAGTTACAAACTTGTCTCTTCTGGGTTGAAATATCCTCTCTTGGGTTGAACTAAATTGGGTTAATAGAGGATCTGGATTATGTTCTTGGTGGGAGCCCAGGGCACTCTTTTATTCCAAATGAGCAGAATGAGAGCCCATTTTCCTTTCTGTGTTGGGTCTTAGTGGGCCAGGTCAGACAGACATCACAGGCAACCAAGGCAAGTATTGCCTTCGCTGTGAGACGCAGTTCTCGATTCCCAGAGTGGTGCTCTGACCTTAGGCCTCAGTCCCTTTTCTTCCCAGCTCTTGGCAATGGTCACCAGCCAGGTGCCTAAGAATCCTTTTTGTAGTCCCCCAAAGCTAAGCTCCCAAGCCCCAAATATTCATTTCATTGGCCAAACACTTCCTTGAGTTAAATGCTCCGAAAATTAAGCTTTTCAATAGCTTCTCTGTATCCCACTAACTTAGAAACAGGTCCAGCCACTTCTGCTATACTGGTATTATTTTTAGTGTTGGATTACAGATTGGGGATTTGGCACTCCCAGTTCTGTACTGTTTACCACTTCAAATAAGTTAATGAGCTCCTACTTTATAGAATGTATGAAATGTTACATCAAGCCTCACGTGGCAGCAAATGGACTTTCTGGTGTGGACTATAAGAATCTACACATTCTGGCAGAACCAATTTCTTCTTCTTCCTGAACCAGCATGAAAAATCAAGTCATAGGTCTTCAGATGAAGGTCCTTATAGGCCTTCAGATGAAGGTCCTTTGGGGACATGCTTTTCTGAACCTTAAAAATAAAAACGGGAAGTTACGGACCATTCTTCTACAAGAATACGTGTCAGTGAGCTTCCGGCCACCTTCAGATGCTTCCACATATGCTCATGGTCGCAGTTGGAAAAGTTATAAAACTCTACTCAAAAACTCACTGCTGTTGAGTCAATGTTAACTCATAGCAACCCTATAGGGTAGACCTGCCCTAGGAAATTCAGAGACTAACTCTTTTCTTGTTTGCAGAAAGCCTTGTTTTTCTCCCAAGGAACTAGGCTGGTGGTTTTGAACTGCTTGTGGTTAGCAGCATCATGCACTGCACCCAGAGCGCCTTCTGAGAAGTTAGAGCCTCTGGATAATTGAGATAGTGACATTTTAACACTGGGGCTACCCATGGAATCATTAGTAAAGGATTCTCAAATCCCCAATGAATAAGCATGAGTTGTTCAATCAAAGGCAGCATATTATATACCATTCATTGAGAACTTTCTCTCTGGCAAGCACTGGTCTGAGTTCTCTATGTGTATTCCCTTATTTTGTCTTCTCTTGCACGTCATAAGGTAGATGCTGCTACTCTTCTCATGTTATAGGTAAGAAAACTGAGGCCCAGGCAGCAAAACATGTGCCATTTCAATATCTTCTACACGTCTGTGCACAATTCAGTGACAGAAGTCACATTCATCATGCTGTGAAATCATTACCATCATCTGCTGAAATCATTTTACAAAATACAAATGCACAGCGAAGTAAAAAGCTAAACTAGAGCATCTCATCCATATTTTTTATCAGGAAACAGACAAACTGTGGGATGACTCTGGAGGTGGTCACCCATGTGGGTGCTGGGAGCCCTCGCTCTGGTTGCCTGGGTAGTTCTGGTTGTTGCCTACGGAGAGGTGTAGTGAGACGACTCAAGACCTTGAAAAGAGATTCAACACTAGCACTGAGGGTTCAAACGCACCCACTTACAAGTGCCCGTTGTAAGACACGAGAATGCTTTTGTTTGAGCTGCTCAGAAAAACAATCTGGTAGAGAATTGAAAATGCCCTCTGCCTGGTTGGCTTCTACCCAAAGGCAAATTATTTAGTCTGAAAGTCTCAGGAAAATAATTTAACCACAAACTACGTGAATAGGAAAAGTAAAATAACCAAAGGATACAGAAAAATACACTCTGGCTCTCTCACATATGACATCTCTTTTTTTGGGTGCTAAACTGTCGCATGGATGTGAAAGCTGATCTCTAAGGTAGAGCCTCCATGATGCAGGGAAAATAAACGACGGCAAATCTGAACCGATTCTGGAATGGCAGCATGGTTAACACCCATTCTTCAACACCACTGGACCTGGTGTCAAGGTGCTGAGTTCAAACCATGAACAGAAATGACAGCTTCAGTTTTCTCACTTCAAAAATTATGACCTATACCACATGATCCTTGCAGAAATCATGTGAGAATTAAACAAGATAGCATGTGTACAAAGACCCTGCGCAGTAAGGGGACGTCCCACTGCCGTTGAGTCAGTTCCACCTCACAGTGACCCCTATAAGACGGAGAAGAACTGCTCCACGGGGTTTTCAAGGTTGGGAATCTTTGCAGGAG
>NW_022105611.1:6869017-6871972 GCF_000313985.2 Echinops telfairi | reverse complement strand
CATACTTAGCAACATACTTAGTCTCATATATGGCTTTGTTTCTAATATCAAGACATTTTCTATTTTATTAAAAACATCCATTTGAAAAGTTAATAGAATAGTAAAATGGTGTATAATAAAAGATTAAATGGAAGGTCATGGTATTAACCCATTTTGTTTTGTTTTTATTGGTGACTGTCAAATTCTACCTGACTGGTCAACATGATATCTTTAGGGAATGGAGAGGAGAAGTCTGTCTTAAAAATATACAAGGGGGGTTCAAAAGGTCATGGGAAAATTACATTTTTTAAATTCTATTTTCCCATGAGCCCTTTGAAGCCCCCTAGAATTTGTTAGTGCTATAAATGCTGCCATTGAGTCTGATCTGGGTTAGTTAACTAAAGCTTTTTCCAACTTTGAGATTCACAGCAATATGCCATTTATCCAAGGGATGTACTCTTTGACATAAATAAAATTTCCAGTGTAATTTTGGGCAATACTTTGGGAAACAACTTAAAATTGATTACATGTTTGTTTAATGCTGTAGCCTACAAACACATATCTCATATCTCCTTACATCTTCAGCACCTAGCTCAGTGCCTGGCATCTCCTGGATGTTCAGTGCGTGTTTTATTAAGCTGAAGGGTATGGCACGTACAAGGTGGCTTTAAAACGTTTCTGGAAAAGTGAAATTAAAGATAGTGGCATTCTCCCATAAGCTTTTTGAATTCCCCTCGTATTCCTGCCTTCTTAAATAAATCTTAAATGTAGGACCTTTAAGTTTAATGGACTTGACTCAGCCTTATCTTTATAACTGTCATAGTCATAATTCTGAAAACAATTCACGATGTAACATTTTGTGTAAATTTTGTAAAGTAGTCCCAGACATGTGGTCTTTTCATTCTTCCAGCTTGTTTTAAATTTCTCATCTCCTCTTGTGGCCAAGGAGCCAGTGATCACTGTTATATTATCTCCTGTTCGGGGCTTCCCTTTTCTAATATACTGTGAATTAGGAAACAGGGAAGATAATTTGTTGGGATGATGTCTAACATAAGACCAAGTCGTCTTTATGTAAGGGACTTTACAAGTGCCTGAGAATAAATCCCAAGAATTGAACTGCGTGGATACTTTTGCTTGGAAACTCTTCTTTCCCGCGGCCATTTATATATGGCTGCTGCTGTTCAGTGCTGTTGGGTTGAACTGCTCCCTAGGCTTGTATTGGAAGTAGTCATTACAAAAGCAATTGCCAGGTCTTTCTCCCTCAGAGCCGCTCAACTCGCAGCTAAACCTTTAACTCTTCTACCACCAGGGTTCTGTGTGTGTGTGAGACACACTTGAGTGTTTAAAAGTTGGTAGAAAAAAGGAATGAAAACATAATGGACACACACACACACACACACACACCAAGGGGTTCCATAAAGTTCCTGGAACAATTCAATTTTCTTTTGATTCTACTTTTCCACGAATTTTTGAAACCCCTCATAGGTGTGTGTGTGTGTGTGTGTGTGTGTGTGTGTGTCTGCGCATGTGCATGCGTGTATGTACACATACGGCTTCAAGAAGTTCATGGGAAAATTTCATTATCTTTCAATAACAATTTTCCACCCCAAATTTTAAACCCGTATATATACAAGGTTGCCATGAGTCAGGATCTACTTGAGGTCAGTGAGTTATATATATATAATAAGGAGCCCTGGTGGCACAGTGGGTTACAAGTCGGGCTGCTAACTTCAAGGCCAGCAGTTTGAAACCACCAGACACTCCATGGGAGAAAGAAGAGGCCTTCTACTCTCCTAAAGATCCCCAGTGCTAAGAGAAAACTAGTTGTGCAAAATATGACAGGTCTAGAACATAGCATGGAAATTACTGGTCACAGTAAAGAGGGGTCAAGGTTGTTCTCTGAGAAGGTGAGACTTGAGGAAGCAGAGAGTCTGCCAGGCAGATGGAAAAGCAAAGACAAGGGAGTAAATTCCGGCAGAGCCTTGTGGGCCATTTGTTTGTCCTTGTTAGGAGATGAGCAGTGGCCAGAGCTCATCAGTGAATCAACTCACGATTGGTAAGTTGGAACATCACACTTGTTGAGGTCAGCAGCTAGTATCTGGACTGAGGCTTCCGGATCACAAATGCAGCCCTCTTTCCACCATGTTGGGCAGTTCCAGGGAGAACGTCGATCGTATACAAGGGAGAAACCGTGTAAAGGAATTGTATTACAGGAGTTAGTTGCACACTGAGCCTGCTGCTTTCAAAGGGATGTCTTTATATCTTAAAGACAACAGAAATACTCTTCAGCCCACTCACTGTGAGGAGTTCAGCTTGTAGACCCTAATGCCCCATTTCCGGTTCCAATGTCTTAAAATTTAGACTAGCCAATAATTGAGCGGATCCCTTCTCATCTTCTGTAATCTCCTGTCCAATTCCCCAGGGTTTTATATAATGGGCTCCATTTGACTGGAGGCCTCTTGTCTCCAGGCATTTGTGCTTCAGATCTTGGGGATTTCCATGCCTGGTGATGGTAATTCAACAGCGTCAAGCTTCTGACTTGGTCTACTCAGAAAGAAGGTCTGGGTTTGGATCTGTGGAGAATTCGGGTTGAGGGAATCCGTCCAGGCCTCCTAGTGTAGTGTCCGGAACCAAACTGCTTTTGTTTTGCGTCCAGATCAGACCATCAAAACCCACCAATTTGTGCCAACTCTATGTCTCCACAATTGCTTTGTGATTATCTTTTTGCCTATTTGAAATGCTCATTTCCCATCCTGATACACTGTTCCTTGAGGTTAATCAGAGGAACAAAATCACCATTTTCAGTAATTTGAGCCCAGGTCTAGGGTCAATGGAAAGAAAAATAATGTTTTGGGTTTTAGTGTTTTTGGAGGCATTGAATTTATGGAACCTAAGAACAATAAAGGTCATGGTGCCGAATTAAAAACAAATTCCCCTTAGTCTTGGCTAGTTTGTAAGCACGATTCTCAGAATTCT
>NW_022105611.1:6866195-6867989 GCF_000313985.2 Echinops telfairi | reverse complement strand
GGCTGCTCCAGCACCCAGGGCTGCATCGGGGGATGTCCATGTGGCTTCTCCTCAGGGATGCCTTGCAGGAAGTGAACCTTGCCAGCTGAAGGCAGCTGCACCCTGGTCTGACCATCAGAAAGCAAGAGTCCCGAGAACTAGAAAGGCGAGGCTCACTGCCCTTCAATTAACCCACATGTGTTTAGCGGCCAGGTTGGCACAATAAACGTTAACTATATGAGACTCTAAAGAAATTAAGTGCTTGCCAATGGTCATACTATGTAGAGACAGAGCTAGACCTAAAGTTCAGTAGTTTGGGTTCTCCTTGGCATTGTGCTGTGACCACAAGGTCAGCAGTTCAAAACCACCAAGCTGCTCCTTGGGAGAAAGGGGAAGCTTTCTACTTCTGTCAAGATTTACAGTCTTGGAAACCTACAAGGATAGTTTTATTCGGTCCCACAGGGACTCCATGAGTCGGAATCCACTTGATAGCAGTGAGTTTGGGTTTTGGGTTTTTCGGATCGAGTGATTCTGACTCACAACAACTTGACACGGCTGAGTGGAGAGGGATTGTCGAAGGTTTCACTAAATGCTTCCATGAGATGAAAATGCCCAAGAGTATTTGTTAAAAATAAGTATCTTTCTGGTAAATCTAGCAGATGTCTGGTAGATTTCTGATTTCTGCCGAGAAGCCCAATTTTGGGAAAAAAAATTAAGATGGCATTTCTCTTTTTCTGGTCTCTGGTTTTCCCAGGGAAGACTCTCCTTGCCGCTTCTTTTGTTTGCTACTGCCCTTCCCCATTAAAACACATTTTCCGGTTCCCCCTCACTTTGCGGCAGCCTCTCTTGTTCCTGGCTCTGCTGTGTCATGGACCAGCGGGTGCATTGATCCTTTACAGGATGGCTCTGCAGTTTTGTCTTTAGAGCCTTTTTAACTACTTCCAGCCACCCTCTTGGAAAATGTCTTTTGGAGATTGTTAAGATCCTGGTCTCGAACGACAGATTGGTTGGACTCAGATAATGGATTCAGACCTCTAGTTGGCAGTGTGACTTTGGAGAAACACCACGTCACTCTGTGTCTGAGTTACCTCACCTGTGATATGGAAACAGCAATGCCTATGCCAAAGCACTGTTGTGAGAGTTAATGTAAATGCACTAAATGCCTAAAATCGTGTCTGGTAGTATGGATTGTTATAAGAGCTGTAAGAGACCCCAATAAAATTATTTATTTTAAAAAATAGTGCCTGGAAGACGAGGGCACTATATTATTCTTTGCTATTATTATTACTGTTGTTGCTTTCATATTTTTTGAGGCTAGCAGACAGCCAATAGTCAAATAACTGAGACATTGTAATAGGGATATCAGTGTCTTTAATTCAGGGAGAGGTCTCCCTTTCCTTGAACAAGAAAATATTTCCAGAGTATAACCAAATCAGGAGCAGGAACATGCTAACTTTGAGACATATATCAGAGAGTTGGTCAGTTCTAAAGAGCTCAGAAGATACTTAACCTGATGGGCAAAGAAGTCTGTGTGAGCTGTGGAATAACTCATCCCAAAATAACCTGTCATTCACACAAGATTTAGGAATTTAAACCTTTGCCAAAGTGTTCAATTCAGGAAGGATTCGACTTATCCATGGCTCGGTCAGGTAATCATTTCACAGGAGCTCTGTGAGGGACCCTCATGTTCAATGGACAGATCTGTTGTGGAACATACATTTCTCCCCTGAAGGTTATAAGGGGTTTTGTTGTTATTATTGTTGTTGTTTGTTGTTACACTGTAACGCCTTTTGGAGTAATAAACCTTGTCCCCCC
>NW_022105611.1:6826042-6865142 GCF_000313985.2 Echinops telfairi | reverse complement strand
CATCTTTCTCCTGGGGAGGAGCTGGTGTGTGTGAACCACTGATTTTGCCATGAGCAGGCCAATGTTTAACTCATTACACAATTTCCTTTATGAGTCACTGTGAGTTGGAATCAACTCGATGGAAGTGAGAAAGAAAGAGAAAGTAATAACAATGGAGTGTGCGGCAGAGAGGAAAGATGAAACCCGGAAGGTAGAAAGGGGTTAGAAGACTTGCCAAAGAGCAAGAACCCTGCTCTGAATGGATGGAGCACCACTTACCGTAGTTAGGATCCAATTTGCCAAGAGGAACATTTATCTTTTTCAGTATTTTAAATAAAATCGTTTTCTTTAATGTGTTTATCATAAAAACTCAAGTATTGATTGAACAGTATATGGCATAAAAAGAACACCCCATCACCAAGCTCCTGACCAGACACAAGTGTAAGTTCACAGAGTAGGCGCCTGAGAAGGCTTTGCTAGAGATCACAGTTCCCCAAGTTCAAGGTCCATATTTACAGAGTATAGCAATTTTCTCAAGCAGCATAATCAGAGAATGGAGAATAAAAGGGGTCACATTCTGGAAAACCGTAAAGACCACGAGGACTGCCACTCTCTGTTCACACTACAGAGGAGAGGGACTCTTCTACGCTGTCTGACACCATCGTCAGGTACGTTCTTTATCGTGGGACGGCAAACCATTCCTCACAGTGGGGAAATCAGACCTCAGCTTGCGTGTCAGCTGACAGTTAGCTGGTGGCTTAACCGTTCTGCGTCTCAGGTCCCTCCTCTGTTCAACCTATCTTTGAGAGCCTTCTGTGAGCCGGGTCTCATGGTTGGCAGAAAGAGACCCAGTCCATGCCCTCATGAGTAGAAGAAACAGACACTGAGGCAAAATTTGCAATGAAATGTAAACCTGCGGGGCTGTCTAGCATGAAAAACAGAGACCCTGGAACAAGGCTGCCTCAGTTCAAAGCCTGGTCCTCTACCTACCAATCGAATATAACCTTTGAGCAAGTTATTGTATTTCTCTGTGACTCGGTTTTTCATCCATAACATGGAGATAATATAAACTTCTATCTCCACAGGATTGTTGTAAAGATTAAATCTTTAAAGTGTTTAGAACTGTGCTGGCACATAGCATTTGCTAATGATTGTCATTAGATGAAGTAACTGCTATGAAGAAATGATACATAATCCAATAAAGATAAGGCGCAGGGCACTGACCATAAAAGGAAGGTTAGGGAAGACTTCCTGTGCCACTTATTAAATTATGTTCTCCTTGTTCTAAGCCTACCTTTCAGTAGTTTGGTTTTGTGAAATGGAGTTGAGATAAGATGAACCCCATTGGTGTTTTTCTAATAGCCCAGCGGTCAGGCTGTGTCAGGAGGGCACAGCAGACGGAGATGGCAGGCTGGAGGAGAGAGCCAAGGGCCCTGCTTCTTCCTGTCTACCTCCTGAGTGATTTCTGAGGGCTTTCGATGCCCACGCGTGGAACACAGGAACCACTTCACCTGGGCAGCAGCGGTTCCTCCTGAGTCTGCTCCGCCTCACGCCCCAGGTACGTGAGCCCAGTGTTGCAGAGATGGGCCCAACCCTAGGAACAATTGTGAGGCTGGCGCAGGACCTGACAGCGTTTCGTTCGGTTGCACATGCGGTCACGATGAGTGGGAACGGACTTGATAGCCCCGCACCCCAACAGCAGCCACCTTCCACGGCTTCTGTAGTTGGGTCACACGTCGGACCATGGCTGGATTTCTGACAGTCACATTTTCAACTTGGGAAGGGCAGCTTCTCAAACTCTGGAAGCCTCCCTGCCCACATTGCATCCAAATATTAAGTCTATGATTTCTCCGTTCTTGCTCTGCCCCAAGACCACAGATATAATTTTTCAGTTAGGCACACAGTGAAATTACCAAGGTCCTGAGATCCGTGTGCACAGCCATTTGGCAAGCACATTCTTGGCAACTTTTCTGCTGACTTGTGAAGTTGGCCCTGCCGCTCTCTTCCCTGCGCGGGATCTAGTATCAACCGCAAAATCATCCCCCTCAAGATCCAGGGAATCTTCTCGGGGCTCCTCCCCAGGCCCCTCTCCCCAGCAGAGCTGCAGGCAAAGCAGGTACCTGGGCTGAAGGGAAAGAACAGGCGGCTGACGCTGGTGCATTGCGAGGCCGAGGCCTCTCCGGGGACTGAGGCGTCGGTTCCACTGTGCAGCAACACATTCCTGACTTCAGACATGAAAGCAGAATGGCTTCTGGAATGAATTAGCAAGAAAATAGCACCCTTTCCAGGAATGACCGGGCCTCCTGCTAAAGTTCCTCCACCACCGGCTCCACATCCAGTCACCACATGCCAGGCGCTGGGAGTGAACCGTGGGAGCCTGGGAAGAATACCGAGGGACCCCAGAGCAGTGGGGGAGACTGGTTAGACATCTTCTGGGGGCTGGCACCTCCAACTCTGAGGGAGAGTATGGATTTACATGGATTCACCCCCACCCCTCATAAAGATACGCCAAAGTCATAACCTTGCAACACTGGGTGTGACCTGGTTTGGAGATACACCCCCAAAAAACCCCAAACACCCTCACTGCCATCAAGCAGATTCTGACCTATAGCAGCCCTGTAGGACAGGGCAGAACTGGCCCTGTGGATTTCTGAGACTGTAATTCTTTATGGGAGTAGATAGCCTCATCGTTCTCCCATAAACCGGTTGGTGGTTTCGAACTGCTAACCAGGAAACAGGGCTATTATTTTTATTATTGTTGAAGATGTTATTAGTGAACAGTCACATTCGAGTACTTGAGGTCCTAATTCTAATCCCTTCTGAGGAGCGCCTTAGAACAGGCTTGGAAACAGCGTCACATACTGCAGACAGTACAGGCACTATCAAAGGAACTCCAGATCAAGAGAGCCCCACGGAACCCTTCCCTGCTCAGCTCCTCTCGGAGCCCTCAGGAGGAGTGTACCAGGCTAATGCCTTAAACTTAAAATACCTTTGAACTTCTGGTCTCCAGCACATCGAGAACATGAAATTTGGCTCTTCAAAGCCCTTCACATTGTGGTACTTTACTCTGGTAGCCTGAGGAAACTAAGATGATCCGTAAGAAAGGTGCTGGCCCCCATGATTACATGGGGGACGACTAACTGAAAGGCTGGCAGTTCAAACCCACCCACAGGCACCACAGTCAGAAGAGAGGCCTGGCGATCGGCTTCAGAAAGGTCAGCCTCCAAAGCCCCATTGCACTTCGCTGGCAGTTGTTCTCCGTGCTCATGGCGGCCATCCCTTAACAGCAACAACAAGCAACAATGCCATAAGAAAAAGGGGTTCCTTGAGCAGTGGAGATGATCGACATGATCCGCTGCTAACGAGTTCGAGGTTCCGGCCCACTGGGAAGTGCCTGGGGTGGTCTACTTCTGAAAGGTCAGGCATGACCAACTCTACGGAGCATAGTCTACTCTGACACATACGGGTTATCCTGAATCAGGGTCACCTCCAGGGCATCTGGTGCACATGAGAGGGATCAGCCCAGTGGCTATCACCGCGATATCACGGACTGCTGCTGTGCACTTGCTAGGCTGAGCTCTGGTGCCTGCCGCCATCTCCAGCTTCCTCTCCCACGTGCCGAGGGCCACGGCAGCCCCTTTGGGGTCCTGCCCCAGGAGCAGCCAAGGTTGGAGCAGCTCCAGGCCTACAATCTGTATCGATCCTTCCTGCAGGGGCTTTCAAGGTGACCTGCACATTTGAGTCGAAAAGGGAGTTTTAGAAAAACTGATGCCCAGTGCAGGTGAATTTTTTCAGAATCTGTGAAAGTGGAATCTGTCACTAGTAGCTTTGTAAATTCCTCAGGTGATGATCAAGTGCAGCCAAAGTGAAGCACCAATATCTTTCTGTGGGTCTGCCCCGGCCTGTGACTTGGCTGGTTATGGAGTCTACCCTCGATTCAACCATTCAGTCCCATCTGAGGGTGTTTAATAATAGTTCTGTTCTGCGTGCCTGACTAGGATCCCAGCTCCTATTTTAGGGAATACATCGGGTCCTCACACGTTAGGGCCTGAAAACACAGACTTTGGATTTCGGCAGGTCAGAGAGGGCCATGACTAAATGACGGTGCCTGTGAGTCTCAGTTTCACAGGGCCACACACAGAAAGCTCTGTAAGGAGGAGCGAAGCCGATGTGGACTAGAGAAGGTGACTGTGATGATCATCTGACTGTCGCAGACTATGCACAGAGCCAGTGCACCTTTCTCCCATTCTGTCTCCCATGAACACACCCAGTTAGACAGTCTCTGTAAAGAGAGCCTGGGGGCCACCCTGCCCCTTGTTCTGAAAAGGCTAACCGCTGAAAGGCAGACTTCAACGGGCCTGATGGGGGATTGTCTTTGGGGGAAAGAAAACACGGGCCTGGAAACTGGAGTCCCACCATCTTTCTCACCGGGTCATGAGAAACTCTAGCATCTCGAGTTCATGTCCCTGAACTTGTATTCCTTTGTCATAACATTTAGAACAGCTGGACTCTTCCCAGAGGCAGGGCTTAGACTGTGGGGCTTCCAAACACATTTTGAGATCAAGATGCATGGTTCGAATTCATGTATTTATTTTCTTTTTGGAAATCGTGGTAAAAATACATACCAGAGAAATCTGCTGTTCTAACCATTTTCAAGGCCGCAGTTCAGTGGCCTTCTGTTCACAAGGCTGTACCACCATCCCCACTGTGTATTCTCAAAACGTTGTTTTCTTAATCAACCTTCAACTTTACAAGACAGTTTTCAAAAACTGAAGGGAACCTTTCTTTAGCTGAATGAAAAAAGGTAGGCCAAATGTCATAGCATTGAATAAGGCTCTCCTCTCCCCCCATGGATAAAGGACACCCGATCTCCTGGTACCTCCGTGGGTGTCAGAGAAGAACTGGAATAACCCAAACCCAACCCACTGCCACCAATTAGATTCTGAGGGTGTCCGAGACTGTCCATCTGTATGAGGGCAGACAGCTTCTTCTTTCGCACACAGAGTGGCTGGTGCATTTGAACTTAGGGTTTTCTATGGGTATTTTTGTTTATTTGTTTGATTTTTCTGTGCATCTTTTGATTCACTTCTGGGCAGGCTTGAACCTCTGACCTTTTCATTAGTAGCTAAGTGAGTTGATCCTATGCCCCACCCAGAAACTCCTCCTGTAGCCCCTACCAGTGTTACTAGTAACGACTTCATCGCTCGCAGTGTAGGCACTATGTCAAGATGAAATCCCCAAACTTTCCCTCTCTGATAATGGGAGGGGGCGGGTGTTCCAAGATAAAAATCAGTTCTGACTACCCTGTTAAGCTCTAGTGCCTTGATATTTGCTTCCAGGGATCGAACGTGGCCTGTAATATAGGTCAGGGTACCTGAGGTTTCTAGCAAAGCAATCGTTCTTACCTAGTAAGGTGGCTTGCAGAGATTACCTTGCTGGCAGGTACCACAAGGTCAGCAGTTTGAAATCACCAGATGCGCAGCAGGAGAAACACGAGGCTTTCTATGCTCGTAAAGAGTTACAGTCTCAGAACCCACAGGGGAGGTTCTACCCCCTCGTCCCTGTAAGACTGCGATGGCTCAGAATCAACTCGATGGCAGCGAGTTTATCTTTGGTGTTTTGGTTTTGGGTACTGAAAACTGGGGGTTAAAGTTGGCTATGGGTCATGATCTCATTTGGAAGAGCTGGGGTTTCATGGTGATAACTGCCGCCTGACAAGACAGCAAGAGGCACACAGACAGTGGAATTGCCTAAGAGAATGCTTGCAGCGGCCCTTGTTTCCAAGCCCCAGAGCGAGAGAAACTTCAGAGGTTCCGCAAACAATGAGTAACTTGCCACCAATAATAAAGATCTAAAGTCCCCAACAAACCTTTTCATTGCTTTTATCTATGTACAGGGTTTCCTAACAAGAGTTCTTCTGAAGAAATCAAGGCCAGGCTAGTGAAAGATGGACAAAGGTTTGAGTCCCTCTGTTATCAACAGAGGAACAAGAGGAGCAGAAGTATGGATTTCTGATCCCGAGGCACACTGGGAAACTTGCCGGAATCAGTTTGCAAGCGCAGCCTTGAGAGAACTCTCCAGTGGTCTGAGCCTGGAGCCTGAGTGGGGTTTGTCTCTAGTGACTCCCTTGTGTCCCTCATAATGCTATGGGATGGGGTGTCTTTGGGTGACCAGCAAACAGACCATTAGGGCTCTTTTCCTGCCCTTTTCTTTGCTCCAGACACAAAGATTAAACAAAGAGTCGGTGATTTCCACACCGAATGGCTTCCAAAACCTAAAGCAACATTACAATTTGCTTTAGGTTGCTTTAGGTTAAAGCAACAACAACAACAAAAGCAACCTCCGGCAGTGCTTGCCCCAAACCTGTCCAAAAGCTAAGAGAAATCCAACATGCCGAAGCAGAGTTGATCAAACTGGTCCGTGGTCTGGAGAAAACTCGTTTCTTGGCATCTTGCAATGCCACTCTCCAGCACTTCTCCCCGGAAACTGGTGTTCTTCCTTTGATCCTTTTGTTAACATATTTGAGTGATGTGTTACCCCAAGCCAGGAGCTTGAAGCCAAGGGGGGTGCCTGTGCAGTGCTGCCTGCAGGCTGGTGAAGAGCGCCGAGGGAGACTGATCTGGGGTCTCTTGGACTTGGAAAGGAGCAGAACGAGGTTCGTGGGTGCGCGTGGAAGCCTCAGTTTCAGGGAAGTGGTAGGAAGGCGGGAAGAGTGTGCATGGAGAAGACCCTGGAAGGGAAGGGCTGACGAATCCAAGATGAGACCAGGTGAGGCTCTGGGAAGCCACGGGGTCCTAGGACTAGCTGGTTGGGGAGAATGATATGATGAACTGGGTTACAGGTGCTGATGAGAACCGGATGCTCAATAAGCAGTCCAAACATGTGGTCCTAAGGAGGCCTGGTGGGGTAGTGGTTATGCATTGGGCTACTAACTGCACGGTCAGTAGTGTGAACCCACCAGCTGCTGCTCCTTGGGAGAAAGATGAGACTTTCTACTCCCAAGAAGAGTGACAGGCTCAGAAACCCGCAGGGCAGTTCTACCCTGTGCTAGCGTAGCTCAAAGTCGAAATGGACTCGAGGGCAGTGAGGCTGGTATTTTGGAAGGCGCCCTGGAGGTGCCACGGTTATGCATTCAGCTCCTAATAACAATAGGTTGGCTGTGTGAACTCAATCTAGCAGCTCCATGGGAGAAAGACCTGGAGGCCTGTTCCATAAACATAACAGTCCAGGAAACCCTCTGGGCAGTTTGACAGTGGAACACGGGGTGCTGAGGAGCTGGAATTGGGGTGCTGAGGAGATGGCATTGAGTCGCCAGTGCCCAATGTAGCACTTTACTGCCTCCGGAGATCACAGAGCCCAGCTGCTTGTTGTGACCATGTGGCTCACTAAGAGGGATAGATAAGTTAGGGCCTGAAGGCAGAATGTTCTATAGGTCACTCCACCTCTGGAACTGCAGCTAATTTGTAGGCGATGAATAAGAATGAGAGAGAGACATGCATGCAGGAGTAAAGCCACACTTCTTGATAGGGAAGCGGTGAACAATGAAGTGGTTTAGTGGTTCTCAAAGCAAATGCATTATCAGAATCACCTTAGAAACTTAAAAAAAATCCCTAGTCCTGCCTTCTACCTAGTTCATCAAATTATGTTTTTTTTAACCAAAGCTCCTCAGGTAATTCTGATGCATCTGGACCAACCCAAAACCAGAGCCTCCGTCCTGGAGTGAATTCGGAGTCAGAGCCACCCCCGTGTGCCAGAGGGAAACTGCGCTCTGGGCTTGTCAGTGGCTGATTTCTTGGAAGGAGGTCACCAGGCCTTTCTTCCAAGGTGCTGCTGGGTGGACTCAAACCACCAATCCTCCAATTAGCAGCCAAGTGCTTAACTATCTGCACCACCCAGTGACTCCTTACACACCTGGAGCCACGGGCACAATAAATACAATCCGAGAGAGAGTCCTCAAAATAATGAGGGCAGATAACAGGCACATCGGGTAGCTGCCCTGTGTTGCATTCCCTTTGAAAGGAGTAGGCATGTCAATGATCTCTCATTTCACCTTCATTACAGAGGATTGTGGATGAAGAAACTGAGCCTCAACAAGGTGATGTGTCTTCCAGCTGAAATATGCTCAGCCCCCAAGGTCATGGTGGCGTGGTATAGACGCCTCAAAAGTGGCCTGTTGGAGAGCTGTGGCAGCAAAATGTGCCATCTGGGCAGAGGAGGAGACCCTCCTGGGAGGGCATGTTAATCCGGACCTCTTACTTACCTAGAGAAGTCACCTCCTCTCTTCCAGAACACAAAACTGCCTGCCTTGAGCTAATACATGCAGGCGCTGAGGGCTGACAGTACCCTGCAGGCTAGAGCTGGGTGACAAGGTGGAACTGGGTATCCCTGGCTCTGCTGTGTCTCAGCACTCACTGTATCTGTTCAGTTTATTCCGCATTCCGCGCTCAGGAGGATTCAGTCTCTTTGACCAAACTCACTATCATCGAGTCATTGCTGACTCATAGCAACTGCCCTTGGAGACTGTAACTCTCCGCGGGAGCACAAAGCCCAGTCTTTCCTGAAGAGCTGCTGGTGGTTTCAAACTGCCGACGCTGTGGACCACAGTCCAACGCATAACCATGACACCCTGAGGATTCCAGGGTTTCTGAACGTGAGCTGGGGCTTCTCTCCTGACTTTACGGCTTTCTCTCCTGTTTCTGGCCTCCATATCTGCAAAGTGGAGGAGCTGCCCAGGGCCCCATCCTGGTCTTCCCATCCAGCCAAGCACCCATCAGTTCCCTGGTCATGGCTGAAGAGCTGGCAGATCAGTGACAGCTAGCGGGTGGCACTGTGGAGGAGAGAGCAGAGCCACTCAACGGGGCAGAACTCAGGAGCGTTGGGAGGACAGAGGAGGTGTGAGTGGTGGCCGGGCAGGGTGGTTTCTTTGGGGCATCGTCTAGGGTACTGAGCAGTCACGTGGATCCGCCTTGGACATTCATCCTTCTGCAGAAGCCCCAGCCCTGGAGCAGGGCTGTAGTAATGGGAATCATACAAGGAGACGTGGGCTTTCCTGTCTCAGTCCACATCCCTCCCACTCACTCGTGAGTCAGTTACCACAGCTGAACGGCAGCGCCTCGTCACTCTTTTTCCAAGCACCCACAAAACCCAGCACCCAAGGAGGCAGTCAGGACGTTGAGGGTTCCCACAGAAAATGCTTGTGGGTCCCTGAGAGGCGCTTTGGGAATGACCACCGAGTCACCACCAAGCAGTGTGTGGCCTGCCTGAGGGTCCAGTTTCATATTCTTTGGCCACCAGTGTTCTCCGCATGGTAGAGAGCCCTCACATGGACCGTCTGTGGGCAGCTTGATGACACATGAGAAGGACGGGGCGATGTGACCACGGACGTGAGCGCAGACCACATTCACATCCATATGACACACACTGCATGATCAGTCAAGCGGTGAGGTTGTAGCCCACCTTGGGAACTCGGGGCCTGAGGCTCAGAGCAGGTATGGGATTGGCACACCTCCACTGGCAGAGTTGAGCCACTGGCTCTCTTGACCGGAAGCATTCCATTCATTCTGTCCCCAGAGACCACTCTAAATCCACGCCTTTCTAACCATTCCATCTTGGGTGTGCGGAAGCGAAGGGTGAGGATAGAGGAGGAGTGGGAAGCCGCAGAGAGGTCCAGGGAACTCTCTATTGGCTTAGTCTGAAGTGGGGCCCCTGACTCGACACCTCCATCAGGGCATTCGAGGGCCCTAGGCCTGAGCATGTGCCTCCTTGCCTGCGTGATCTGCTTCTGCGAAATGCCCATCCTCCTCTCTCTGGGCCCTCACAGCAGGGTCCTCTCATCTATCTCACTTGCAGTCTGACCGTGGGAAGAGCCTCTTCAATCCAGCCCCCCTCCCCTCTTTCCTTGGCTTCCCATCTGATCCTGTTCTTCCAGGTCTCTCAGGAAAGCCGTGGCCTTCTGTTTGAAATAAAGGATCACGCTTCAGAAAGGAACCTATCCGAACCACAAAGGATGGCTGGTGTTGACCCAGGGCCTGGTCTGCCCCACGGGAAGGGGCAAGCCAGCAAGGGAGCCCATTCACATGCTGGGAAATGGGTCGGACTCTCTTTAATTATTGTTATTACTATTCTGCAGAAAAGGAGCCTAGATGGCAGCTGATTTGTCCATTGTCTTCGCTCTGGGAAACCTTTTGGCAAGTCCCTTTGAACACTATCCCTGGCTGGGCTCTCCTAGGAGAGCCCCTGGAGGAGAGACTGAAACTCTGATTGGAGATAAGAAACAATAAAACATTTTTGACAGAATCATCCATTTTTACGGACTTGTTATCACAGGACACCAAAAAGATCTTTTAGGTGGCAATCCTTGGTGAAGGGTAAAATTGTATCTTTCCTGCACTTTTGTCATCACTAGGCATTGCAAAAAAAAAAAAAAAAATTAGGAACCAGACATGGGTCTAGTGAGGACAAGGGTTAAGCATTGAGCTTTAACTGCCAGGTCAGTGGTTTAAACCCACTAGCAGGAGAAAGATAAACAGTCTGCTCCCATAAAGATTTACAGTGGCAGGGATCCCAGAGAGCAGGTCCACTCTGCCACCTCGGGGCGCCCACCGTGAGTTAGAATCTACTACTTGTCCGCCAGTTTGCTGTGGTTTGTGTGTTGCTGTACTGCTGCAAGCGTTTTCTGGAATCTACTCAGTGGTCATGAGTCTTGGGGTTGTGGGACGGAGGCACGAGAACTTGCAGGCAACCTCGACTCATTCATCTATGACCTCAACACTGGGAGACCTGAGTGAGTGACAGCCTTTCACTTCGTCCTCCTCATTACCATCATGCCAAGGTCACTACCAGGTTGAGGGATCTGCAGATTACAAAGAACCGGGGTCCTTTCCTCAGAACCTCCGGGTGATGTAATGGGCCCCATCTTGCCGGCATACTGAGATCTAGTGACTGTACAAGCTAGTTAGTAGCCGTCTCGCTTGGAACTCTGGTCTTTTGACTTGACTATTCCCCTTGCTATTTCACACCGGCGTTCTGGGAGGCAGGAACTAAATCCAGACAGCATCAGGCAGAGGTGGCAGGATTCACGTTCCAATCCCCCAGGTCACAGAGAGAAATCCCGGGAGGCGTAGAAGCCGGGGCTTCTGAGTGCTTGAAGGCACAAGGCAGTTCCGTGTTGTGGTCATGAGTGTTGGGGAGCAGAGTGGGGGTTCTGGTGGAGCCTCTCTGAGTTCAGCCCCCTGTGTGACCTGAGGGATGTCTCAGACATCCTCTGGGCCTCACTTGTTCTATTTTTCACCTGTCAAACAGGACTAATGATTTGCCTCTAGGGCTTGTATGAGGTGTAAAATGAGCGAATGACTGTGCAGTGCTTTCTGGGAGAGAGTCTGTTCAGTGCCATCAGTGGACTCTGACTCCTGTCCACCTCATAGGACAGCGTAGAGCCGCCCCCTAGGTGTTCTTGGTTGTAATCTTGACAGAGCAGATGGGCAGGGCTTTATCCTATGATGAGCCACTGGGTGGATATGAACCATTAACCTCTCAGTTAGCAGCTGTGGCCCAACCACTGTGTCACCAAAGCTCCCGCTGGCATGTAGTAAAGAGTGGGGTCAGTGCCACAGCCTGGGCTGGAGAGCAGCGGCTGAGCACTGCTGACCACTGCAGCCAGCATGCTTCAGGGGAATTGATGTCCAGGCGAAAGGGCAGAGTGACTGCAGCACTCCCCACCCCCTCTCCCTCCCACCACACGCCCGGAGAGTGTGAGACACCCTGCCCAGGGCTTGCACAGCGGCTGCTCTTCGCCGACTCCCGCAGCAGTTTTGTGAGGTTGTCCAGCGTGTCAAGCTATGAGGCTCCTTCACACTCTTGCACACCGCGGAAGTGAGACTCGGGGAGGACAAAGTGGAACGTGAGCAGAATTTGGAATCCGAGCCGTCTTTGAGCTCAGATTTTTCTCTGGCCATCTGAGTGATCTTGGACAAGTTACTAATTTCATAGGTCCTCTGTTTGTTAATCTGATTTTGAAAAGAAGTGCTCATGGCAGCTTGAATGAGCATTGTGGAGACTCATGAGGAAGGTGTATAAAGGCATCATAAAGCTGTTCACTTTGTTTTCAATTCAGTGATTGGCTTACAGTTGCACCAGCACCACCTGTCGCCATGGAGCTGATTCTGTCATGATGACCGGATCGTCCTGATGATGCCCCAGGAGAGCTGTGCTAATGTTGGGGGACTTGGTTGCCAGGCCTTTTCCCCTGGTGCCTCTGGTGAATTTGAGCCCTCAGCTGTTAGGGTAGCAGTTGAGCGTGTTAACTATTTGCATCACCAGAGACTCCTGTAGTTACACCGTAGCTGATCTTGTAACTAATTAGCAGCAGAGTGGCATCTAACAGCTAGGCTTTTAGGTATTGTAGGTCCACAGGACTTATTTCTAGGGAAAAAATAATAAGCTGAAGACCTGGACAGAGGCGAAGAAGCATTAGAACTGATTGTGATGATGCATATACAACCCTTTTTATTAGCAGCTTAACTAAAGAAATCAAACTAGACCTGTGGTTACCATGAGGGGTTACCATGAGGGGTTACCATGAGTGAGTGGTTACCATGGGTGGTTACCATGAGTGGTTACCATGGGTGGAGGAGGAAGAGGTTTTGCTTCGGGACCATTGAGTTGATTTTAATGGTGTAGAACAATGTGGAGAGGGATAACAATAATGTTTGTATGATACGAAGAGTATAATCAATGGCACTGAATTATACATGTAGAAGTTGTTGAATTGGTGAGGATTTTGTTGTATCTATTTTTGCTAATATTGAAAAAAAATGTGTGTTATTCTGGGTACTTTAGAGAAACAAATCCACAGAAACTCATGCTTAAGAGAGACTTTTATATAATGGTGCACATCAAGAAAACATCCCAACCCAGTGCTGCCCAAGGCCGCAAATCCAACATTAACCCATTAATCCATATGCCCAACACCAATCCACAAAGTCCTCCTCCATCTCACAAAACAGACGCAATGACGCCAACTGCAAGAGGCAAGCCGAGTCAGTGAATGTGTAAGCATCTCAGCACTGGCAGGGGTCTCCACACAGCTGCTCCAGCACCCAGGGCTGCATTGGGGTAGGTCCATGTGGCTTCTCCTCAGGGATGTCTTGCAGGAAGTGAGCCTTGCCAGCTGAAGCAGGGAACTGGTTAAGGCTGCTGCACCCTGGTATGACCATCAGAAAGCAAGAGACCCAAGAACTAGAAAGGCGAGGCTCACCGAGCCATTTATCTCTCCGCCCTTCAATTTACCCCACGTGTGTTTATCGGCCAGGTTGGCACAATAAACTAACTAGCCCACTCGTGGTGTTATAAAAGTATGTGGTGACGATTGTGCAACTCTTCTTGGTATGGTTGAACTACTGAATTGTATGACATGTGGACCAAGTGCCAAAAAAGTTTTAAAAAAAGTCCTAGACAAAGGGTGTCAATGATTTACTGGTTGCTACCACCATTAGGGGATCTATGTCTGGAGTAAAAGAAATTTAAAGCAGAGTCAAAAGGTGCAAATCAAAGCTATCAAAATCCCAGCTATCTAGGGTCTTAAAGGCTTGAAGTTAAACAAACGGCCAACTAGCAGAGAAGCAACAAGCCCACATGGGAAAAGCACACCAGCCTGTGATTATGAGATGTCAACTGGATTGGGTAACAGGCATCAGAAGACCATAGACAAACAAACAAACAAACAAACAAACAAACATATTGTTGATAACGAGGGGGAGTCAGAGCAGAGACCCAAAACTCATCTGTAGACAATGGGACAGCCCCTCACAGAAGGGTCACAAGGAAGGGATGAGTCAATCAGGGCATAATATAGCACCGATGAAACCCACAATATTCCTCTGGTTCCTAGAGGCTTCCTGACCACCCCCATTAAAGAACGAGAGGAAAGCTGTATGTTTCATTGGTGCTACACTGCACCCTGACTGGCTCATCTCCCCGCAGCCCTTCTATAAAGGGATGTCCAATTGCCTACAGATGGGCTTTAGGTCTTCACTCCACACTTCCCCTCCTTCACAATGATATGAATTTTTGTTCTGGGTCTTCGATGCCTGATATCTGATCCTATCGACACCCATGGTGTATTAATTGATTGTGTTGAAAGTACCATGTAATAGAGTAGCATGTAGTCTTGATAGGAGCAGATTGTCGGGTTTTTTTCCCTGCAGAGTCACTGGGTGGACTCAGACTGCCAACTCTCAGCAGCTGAGTGCTTACCAGCTGCGCCACCAGGATCCTTTTATTTATCTCTAGCTCTATGATCTAACATCTCTATTTATGTCTAAAGTCTATAATCTATGAAGGTAAGTAAAAAAGTATTGCTACTAGGATTCCAGGTCACATATGCAGAGATTTATGTCAAAGCCCAATACACTATTGTCAAGTCAACCCTACCTCAAAAGAACCCTATGAGACAGAGAGAACTGGAAACCGCGTCAGCTTTCTTCTGAGAAGCAGCTTGGGGGTTTGAACTACCAACCCTGGGGTTAGCAGCCCAGTATTAAATCACAGCACCATGCAAGCTTCTTATATTCCAAACAAAACAACATATTCAAGCTTGTCTCTGCAATCAGCGGATGGTTGCAGACAAGTTTTCTCAGAAATACACTTGCCTTAGTCTTTCTTGGGTACTTTTAAAAAAAGGTTACTTTTTGTGTTATGGGGGAAAAGCGATTTTAAGGTGAGGGGTAATGTACCAAATTTTAAATAAAACTCGAGGACATCTTCTCAAATTATCAAAACTTTGCAACAAAACTTACAAGAATGCTACTCACATAAAACAACAGTTTTTAGATGGATCGTGCATTTTAAAGATGAGTCAAGAGAGGGAAGACCCTCAACCTGAACCAATGAAGACACTGTGGTGGCCGTCCAGAAACTTCTAGAAGAAGACTGTAGAATGACCTTTCATGCGACAGCTACTGGATTTGAGACGCCCAAGGTTTGGTCTATTTTCAGTTTTGAAGCAAACATCGTGGCCTCAGCAAGCTTTCAGGTCGGTGGGTGCCCAAAGTGTTGCATGAGGACCAGCTAGTGCAAAGACTGTTCCTTCCATCCCTCTTTTAAGCAAGATCTAAACCAATGAAGATGGATTTCTGGACCAAATTGTAACCAGGGACTAGTCTTGGATTTACCAATACAATCCAGGCAGCAAGATCCGATTGAAAGAGTGGCTTTCAAGGGGGATCTGCTCGGTTAAGTTAAATTCAAGGCAAAGGGGTCAGCTTGGAGGTTACGGCAAATATTTTTGGAGGATTCCAAAATAATTATATATATATATGTATATATATATACACACACACATATACGCATAGACATACATATATCTAGGGGTATTCTTGATAGGTTTTCTTAGACACAGGAAGTCTTAAGAAAACTACAAACTGCACTGGTGAGGAAAAGGCTCACAAACGCTGCCCGAGGAATTCTTCTCCATCATGATCATTCTGTGAGGGTAGCAAGGGTTGTCTTATGAGAATGTTTATGAAAAACCTTACTCATTTCCTCTACGCCTGTATCTTCCACCTTCAGACTTATTTTTAGTCTCCAAAATCAAAGAAGATGGAAAAGAACCATAATTTATATCTTGGCTGTGGCGTAAATCGAAGCACTCAGAATTCTTTGGGGAAGAATTAGGAGAGATGGAAACACCACCTTCAGAAGGGTATAGCCCTACATGGAGATTATGTTGAGAAATAATAGCTTCATGTTGATATTTTTGTTTAATAAAGGCTCCTATCCACTACAGTATGACAAACTGACAGATAAGTGGTTCATGAATGGCTGTGAACACATGGATATATATGCATGTTTGAGCACGTGTGTGTACACACACACACACACACACACACCAGCTGGTTCTGCCTTTATTTCAAGTCTTGGCAAGAATCACACCTGATTTCTAGTCCCCCATAGCAAGCCCTCAGGTCTGGTGCTGGCCCCCAGCTAGTTACCTTAGAAATACCCTCTCCTAATTACTCCTCTGCTGTGCTAAACCTAAATGACTTTTCATTTCCAAACTAATTGCAAACCCAGAGTTTGAGGTGACTGAATCCTGCCAGTGAGCTTGGGGTCCTGGAGACGTCCTCCCAAATGATGCAGGGGCAGGCGGCGCTGTGTGCCTGTACACCATCAGCACACCCAGGGCTGCGCATGGTGTGACCAGCCCAACTGCGTATGTTTCTGCAACCAGGCCTTGAAAAGAACGCAGCAATTACTGCAGCCAAGGGGAAGGGAAACCCGCATCTACTATCGATTTTTATAAACAAATGCAAAAAATAAATCACATGCCACAGCACACCCTGAGGGAATAAGTAGTTCCTGATATGTCTGTAGGAGCTCTGGTGGCATCATGGTTACACGTGAGACTGCAAAGTTCAAGGTCAGCAGTTCAAAACCACCAGCCACTTGGCATCCTTGTTAAAAATACAAGCTCTAATTGGAGAAAAATAAAGATGTCCTCATGGGCTGCAGGGTTAAGGGCAAATGGCATACTATCTTGGAAATTTCTGGCTCTCTTGCTAACATGATGCTGACCACAGTGAAAAGGGAAGAGAGCCAACGTTTACTGTGTGCCCACTGCACGTCAGATGTGTTAAGCAAGCACATAACACACAAACTTACACAGATCGGTAGAGATGGATGTTTGGTAGGCACAGTATGTCTATTCTTGCCTGGGGTGAAAAATAATACCCGTTCAAAGGGAAAATCTCAAACCTCCCCGCCGTGGCATCCGTTCCACACTCAAACAAATGTACTGATTAAAACAGCAAGTGCTGAGTTTCTTTAAGGTACAAAATCTGCTCCTACAATATCTTACAAGAGAATGAGTAAGAGGTGCTTGAATCACAGCAAAATGCTTTCATTTACAATTATATCTCAGTGCCTTGAAAGACAAACTTCCCACCCAAATATTTATCCTAAAGATAAACATCTTGCCCACATCTTGCCCACGCATAACCAATGCGTGCCGGCAGGAAAGCCTGCATCTAAGCACTTGTATGCAGGAAGTAAGCGAGGACTTCCGGCACAAGGGTGCACAACACACACCCTGTGTGGCGAGCTGTGTCCTAGAGTCCTGCACCTGAGCCTTCTACTGGGCCTGGATTAAAAGCTAATTTTCTCTGGAAGAAAGGAAAACAAACTCAGTTATGCTGATCTCAATAATGTCTTGAAATTCCCTCTGTTTTCAACAAACTAAGGTTCTACAGACAATAAAAACGAAGGACCACATGAAAGCAGAAAACAAGATGAAAGAAACCCAAATATCCCTTGAAGTTAAAGTATAGATATAATTTTGGTCTAAGAGTCCCGTGGCGCCATGTCTCTAAGATGGGAGTGGAGTCCTCTCTTCTCGCGTCCTGGGCATGGCGTGGCTGTGTGGGAGTGGGAGGGAGCTGAGTAGGGCTGATTCAAACCAAGCCCATCATTAGGTACATGATCTCAACATCTGCTGCTGGGCAGTGAGAATGGACCTGGGGTCAGCACCAACCAGCAATTAACACTCAAGGTCAGACATCTTAGTCACCTACAGGCTTCTGCCCCTTCCAACTTCTACTACGTCCATATTGATGAACTACTTCCATCAAGTTGATCCTGACCCATCGCGGCCTTAAATAAGATTTCCAAGGTGTTCATCTTTCCATGAGCAAATAGCCTCCTCTTTCTCCCAAGCCGGTGCGTTTGGTCTAGCTGAGCTTTGCGCTTAGCATTCCAACCCCTACCCAACAGTGCCACCTGATAACCATTTGAGAGGTACGTGATAGAAGAGAAGAGAAACACACATGACTACATGACAGTCTCCTGGTGTCTAGGCCAGACTCCTCCAAGGGCCTCTTCTGCTTCATAGGATCCACAGCAAAGGATTCTAGCTTTGTGGAAACTGATCAAACATATTAGCTTCAGCTCACAATATGGAAATGAAGAGAACACGGTATACACCAAAGCTTGACTGGCTCTGGGTCTTATTTCCTTGAACCTCGGTGGCCCTGAGTCCTCCACACAGCTGCTGCTCAGGGTAACTGTCATAGGCCGGAGCAGGTGGGGTGGGGTGGGTGTCACATCAGTGACAGCAATGTTTGGGACATCAGCTATAGCAAATGACAACCGTGTGCTCAAAACATCACCTGGGATTGAAGGTATCTCTTACTGACAGGGAAGACCAGACTCATCTTGCCTGGTTTGCTTTATTTTTTTAAAGGAGCTTCCTTACCTCTTCAATAGGTATCAGCAATGTTCCTTAAGTGCCCAACATTCACTCCTGATTCTGAACTATTTCATCTTCCCTAAGGGAACTGTCAACGAGATGGATGGACACAGGGGCTGCACCCATGGGCTCAAGCACAGGAACAATTGTGAGGATGGCGCAGGACAGGGCAGTGTTTCACTCTGCTGTGCGAAGTCGATTCGGGTCAGAACCGACTCGATGGCCCCTAACAACAAGGGAACCCTGGTGGTGTAGTGGTTATGTGTTGGGCTGTTAACCACAAAGTCAATAGTTCAAAATCACCAGCTGCTCTGAGGGAGAAAGATGAGGCTCTCTACTTCCACAGAGTTACAGCCTCTGAAAACCACAGGGGCATTTTACTCTGATCAAAGGGTCGCTATGAGTCAGTATTGACTCAATGGCAGTGCTTTTTGGTTTTGTTTTTTTAAATTTCAGACCTCAAGTCTCACGTCTTCACCTCTTTTGCTCTCTGCCATCTTACACGGTTAAGTGCAATCTCCAACAGGCTGCACAATGCAGCTCTCTGGCTTCCATCATTGGCTCGCCTCTTGGATCAGGCTCTCTTTTCTCCTCCTTGGCATAATGTTTCGACCAGCGATCTTCTCTCTCTTCTCTGCCTGGCCCCAAGATTTCATCTCTAGGGTGCTGCTCTTGCCCATCCCCCCTAGATTTAAGCACTTTGTCCTGAGGAGAGGCAATAAGGGCGAAGATATTTCTCAATCCTCAGAGGCCCACCAACATCAAGTTCAACAACTGGGAAGCCAGTTAAGTTTACACAACCTACTGTTTCATTGACATCTGCTATGGCTGATGAAAGATACATGTGAGTAGACTATAAAATAACGAATGCAATATATACCTACATACATATATAAAGTATAATTTTTATTAGCATTTATGCAACTCTGGATGAAATACCAAATAGATACCATGTCATATCACCAAGTAGAAAAGAAGAAAATAGGAGAAACATCTCAAACATTTCTATAATCACAATACTGAAAGTGAGTGGTTTTGAAAAACAAATGTGTTTGCTTATCATTTAGTAGGCTAGAAGTTCAAATTCCTGGCCCTGGTTTTAGAGGAAGGCTCTATCTGTAGGCTGTAGGGAGAGGTCTTCATCAGGAAAGCTGGTCCCTGGTTGCTCTGGGATCTTCATGTGGTGCTCTATCTTCCCCTCCACCTGTACTCCCTTCTCTGTGCCTAATCCACTATTTTAGTATCACAAGGATGACTGTTTTAAGACATACCCTTCCCTGATATGGCCTCATAACACAGCAAATAAAGTGTGATTCCCAAATAGGATTACATCTACAGGTACAGAGGTGTAGGATTTATAACACTTTTTATTTTATTTTTTTTGGAGGTGGTGGTGGGGAGGCACAAAACAAGCAAGTAACGGCAAAATTAACCAAAGAACCAAAATTAACCAAATGGGATTATGACAGCAATCATAAAAAAGGGAAAGGACCACACAGAAAAGATGATTTGACCAGGGATTTTTTAATGCAGCATTTCCTCTCTGAGTGGGCTGACGGGAAACTGTACTTCAGAGACAAAATCATTGAAACAGTCAGTGAATGGAAAGTGGGACCCAAGAGTCCTTCAGATCTCAAAACCATCAGCTAAATGAACACAACTGTGTTTAAAGTCTTCCCTCTTTGAAGTTACATTATGAAATGTTTACAGTATTTGACCCATTATAAAAATTTTCTCTTTTGAAGAGGAGGTGAATTAAAGACAACTGCTAATTTTATAAACCACAGAGCAAGTTACACAAGATCAAAGTCTGGGAAATCTATGTTAAAAATCAAAGATATTATATAATTCTGTAATAACTACTAGCCTCCCAAGAATTCTTCATTCCAGAAGCGTGTTTTTATTGCTGGACCTTCTATGTAGCATTATGGTTATCTCAAGTGACGGTGACCTTGTCTGGACCTTCCAGAAAAAGTCTGAATAACAAAAGCTGCTTACGATGATGCTCTTTGTTGCTGAGTCTAGTGAAACCACACGTGTTTAAACGAAAATTCTTTAAACAGCTTTTTACTTAGACAAGTGGCTGACTCTGAGTTGAACTAGCCAAGAAAATCACTCCTGTAGGCTTCTGATTTTCTTCTGCAGGTATCATGGTTCATAAAGACAAACTAGGGTTCAGCAAAGAGAAGCGCCAGCAGTTAAAATTCAATCTGAGACAGAAAGTGACAATGTTTGCCCAAGGCGGTCCAGATTCAGGAAAGGTTTACATAGTACAAACCTCAAACACTTACTGTTTTTGTTCTATCGAGTCTTCTTTAAAAAAAAGGCATGACAGGAAAATTTAAAGATAAAACAAACACGGAGGAATGAAATTCCCATCTGAAAATATATACTTTCCACATTATGAACATTTTTTCCATTTTCACTGTAAGGACTTCGTTTTCCCCAGAGGACAGGGGGAAAACACAGAGGATCAGGAAGGCCCTTAACTCCTACTGGTGCGAAAAGATAGTCTCCAAAAAAAAGTCTCATCCATGTCATTGGGATGGGAGGCAGTGAGGCCCATTTCGTATGGGAAGCTGGACAACTGACTGTCCCATGATGAACAAAAGAACCCTGCTAAGCCAACTGTGCACGCCGCTGTGCCTTTTTTGCTTGTCGTGAGATAAAATTATAACCAGGGTTTTGCTTTTGGAGGACAGGATCAGGACAAATAGGGTTAGTTGAATAAAGGTCAAGGACACCAGCCATCAAAATAATGCATTTGAAAGAACAGGGCACGAGCCAGTAAGTCCTCACCTTTTCACCAATCCCAAAGGACCCTTCTAGAAACTTCATGCTTTGCAATAAAATTTGCATTTATTTTCCCATAGCTAAGACTCACTGGAATTCCTGTTAGGTAGGTGGTAATCAGTATTAATAACTTTATTTCATTTAATTGCAAACAAAGACACTGGGATGTAATCTCCTCGTGAAGCTATGTAATATTATGAGGGTAAATGGAAGATTTTCCTGGGATATTGACAGCAACTTTTGGAGCCCCATTACAACTGAAGGAGCATGGGGAATTTTGGCAAGAACACTGGTAGCCACTTCCTGCACAATGTTCACATCTGTGTCCACCTCCTATTGAGCCTATCAGGGCCCTTCATTTCTCTCAAGGCCACTGCATTCCTTTCAGATTAGTCTCTCTGCTCCCCTTGCCTGCAGTCAGTGACCTATCTAAAGTTCGAATTCCAGGGCTTCATTCTCTATGACTCCCTTCACCTTCAGAACTAAGGTCAAACTCTTCAAACAGGCAAAAAGCAGCCACCCTCATGTCTGACCTCTGCTTTTCTACCCAACCCCATCACTCCTCACCCTGCCTGCCAGAGCAACTCTTGCCCAGCCCCCTCATGAATCACCCGCTGTTGCTATATTTTCTTGGAATCTCTTTTCCTCCATTTTATCTGCCTGGAGGAATTCCTATTTATATTAGAAGTCTCAACCCTGAGGCACACAGAGTAGCACTTCAGGAGGAAGAAGCAGAATCGATTGTCCCTTTAGACTTCCGTAATAAGTTATTTTTGTAATTCAATATAAGGATGCATTTAAAAGGTCACCCATTTAAGAAAGCTCTCATACTTCTTTGTCCTCAACAAGGTGAAAGTTACTATGGCACATTATGAATAATATTTTTAAATGACATTAAAATAACCAAATTATTCATTCAAATAGTAAAGTACGCATTCTTAAATAAATCACTGAGCCAACTAGAAATCTTCCCTGTTATAAAAGTCTACATGTAAGTAAAATATTGTAAAAGTATAAACATAAAAATAATAGACTATTAGACTTATGAGTTTACAAATCTGTCTTTTTCTGTGGTCTCTAAGCTCCTTGAAAGTCAGATAAACCAAGACTGACTTACCTCTTGATTTTAGAACCCAACACAGTGCCTGGAACCCAAGGGTCGCTCAATAAATGTGTGTGGCATAAGTCAGTGATGAAGTTGGAACAGGGGCCTGAGTTCTGCAGCCACCCCTGACCGTCTGGGAGACTATCTGCCAGCTCACTGAACCTCTCTGGGGCTCAGGCTCCTCCTCAGTAACAGGGAGAGATTAATGGGATATAAAGCTGGTCCTACAAGGACAAGATTGCTGCAGGGACCAAATACGATTGTCAATCAAGAAGCAGTTCACAAACCCAAATGGGAAACCAAAATGATTCTACTCCCATTAATATTGTGAAGTATCGCGGATAGGGGTGGGAAGTGCTTGCAGTTGCCAGTGGGAGTAAGTGCGTGAGAGTTGTGAGGCACTGGGAGGGAGAACACTGATCAAGTCCCTTGATCTCCTCTCTATTGAGAACATAAAGAAAGAGGACTCAAGGAGAAGAGGTCCTGTATTCCCAAACTCCTTCAAATCCACCCTTCCTTGTCATCACCCAGCTTCAAACCCAGGACCTTTCATATGTGAGGCAAACGTGATAACCACTACACTACAGAAACCACATAGTAAACTGACCCTTTCTGTTCTCACTCATACTACCTCCCTCACTCCACCCATCATGGTCTATGACTGCAATAGCCCCTAGCGGGTCTCCCTGCTTCCTCTCTTGTCTTCCTCCAATCTGTTCCCCAAACAGCAGTCAAAGAGATTGTTAACCTGATAATGCCACTCCTTGCTTAGGATCCTTTAACACTGTCTTTTTGACAGATGAGATCTGATCCCTGACCGCTCTCCCATCTGATTTTGCAAACTCTCCCCATTGCCCTCCTAGTGGACTGCCTAGTGGATAGTTCCCAGAACCTGCCATGGCCACTTACGTACTGCTGACTCTGGTCTTTCCACATCCCATTCCTACTTCGACTTCTTCTTTGGTCTCTTCTCAGATATCCACTCCTTACCATCTAAAGTCAGCTACCTGTTATTCTCTTTCACTGTATCCTATTTAGTGCTTCCTTACCCCCAATGACCATCTCTGTAACTTTGTTTATTTACCGCCCTAGCCACTGGCTTATACAAGGAGGCCACAAAAAGTTCATGGCACAATTCCATGAGTTCTTCATTCCATTTTTCTAAGAACTTTTTGAAGCCCCTTTATATTCTCAATAGAGAGAAGAGTAAATGTTTACAGTGTGATTCCAACACGTAATCATGCTTGGTAGATAGGTTCCTAATAAACCATGGGTGGATGGATAGATGGATGGAAGGGCAGTCAAGGAAGTAAAGATCGAAGGCATGAATCAAGAACGAAAGGGTACAATTAGGTTAACAGCCCGACGCAGTCCAGGAGTCCCACAAGGACACTGGGGTTCTAGCTCATATGGAGATTGCTAAAGGAGAGAGAGGGGGCCTTGGAACCAGAAAGTGAGAGAACTATATGTTGTTTAGCTTCACATTTTCCCCCCTTGCTTGAAAATACATGTCAAGCACCTATAAGAATACTTGACCTGGTAGGCATTATATAAGTATTATTATTATTTGTTCTTTTGCCAGTCCATTCTATTTTCTTTCTTTATTATTAGTTGGAATTTAATACATAGTATAAAATATCATGCCATATTCTAATCACGTCAAGTAGAATTGTGCAACTGCTGCCACCATCAATTTCTCAACACTCCTCTTCCACATGGAGTATTATTATCGTTTTCAGTATTTTTATCCCAGCAATTCTGAGTCCCAGGGAGGCAGCTGGCTCTGTGTCCAGATGACTGGGAGGAGGTCACACTAAACAACTCAGTCAACAGAGGGGCCGAGGGAGCTCAGGGCCCTCCTTCCTCACAGTCAAGGCAGGTGACTCAGGCAGCAGGCTCCCTTCCTCGTAACACCTGGACAGCACCCCCTGGAACCAAGCTGTACCCCACAGGCACGCCCACATAGCTTTGAGGCTCCTCTGACGAGGAGAAGCTTCGGGCAGCTCACAGAGTGTGAGACCAGGGGAAATATTTCAGCTCTGACAGGCAGATTTCAAAGGCTGTTTCTAAAATTGGCTGCTGTAGGCTGCTTGCCACCCCATGCAGCTCGACTCCTGTTTCACCCGGGGGCAACTGCACTGCTATCCCCCTGTCCTGGTGACCTCAAGTGATTTCCCCAGTCCAAACAGACCATTCTGGGCTGGAAGAGACCAAAACTGAAATCAATGTGATGGGAAAGGAGAGGAGGGATAAGTTTTCTGCCAGATGCCTTGTATCTTGTCTTCAAGATCACATTACAGCAAAGAAAAAGAAAAACACCGGGCGGGAAAGCAGGTGTTGAGACCAGTCCACCCATCAGCAACGAGCACACAGGAAGCGACAGCAGGAGCCGCATCACTGAATGTGTAGGTTGGCAAGATGTGACACTGTTTAATGCCAGTTTATCTGCCTTCCTATAGAGAGTTTCCGAGGCACTTCGGCCGAAGGCGACCGGAGCGGATAGCAGGCACTATTTCAGGACTGCAGGCAGAGTCTACCTTTCACAGGCGGAGCGGGTCAGAGAAGAAAGAGAGCAAGAGGGGCTGGAGCCGCTCTTCACTCAGCACTTCCTAGCAGAGCTCTGGCCTTGGCCCCTGCTCTGTAAAACCAGGGTAGCATGTGAGGGCGTTACCTGCCTGGAGACAAACGCTGGATGAATGATCTTCCTTAGGGGACCGTCACCCCCAAACAGATGAGATATTTTCAATATACAAATCTATATCGAGTATATGTGGAGACTGTAGGACTTTAAAAGATGAGATATGTAAAATATATTTTAAATATAGAAATCTGTATTGATTATATTTGGAGACTGTAGGACCACCTTAAACTCCCTGTCCAGTCCTACTGACTGGCAGCCTGGTGAAATTGTCTCAGCTATGTCCTATTTAGCTGAATTTCAAGCAACATTTTAACTTTTATGCTAAACTTCGATGGTGACAAGTTCTTGTCTTGCTATTAGTTTCATGAGTTTGGGAGTATTATGTTCACAGGTAGATAGGTAGGTAGGTAGAGAGAGATCAATAGTGCATTGGTTGGTAAGGAGGCAGATGATTGGTAGGTAGGTAGATAGGTAAGTAGGTAGACTGATGATCGGCTGACCAACCCTGCTGAATTTGGGCTTATTTTCTTCATAGTAAGTTTTTAAAATGTTGGTTAGAATGTGCCAAAACATTCAGACAAAATCTTGAGACTCCTAAAACTCAGGGCATGGTGGGGACCTCTCCTGGTACCACCAGTCTTAACTTTCTGATTTATTTCCAGAATCACCCACTTTCCAGAATCAACAGCACTGGAAATTTTGTGGCCAGACATATTTTTACTTACTGTTCTTTCAAACAACACAGTATCACCAGGTTTAAGCTCTAACAAGTACGCACACTCTTCCCTGGCTCACTTCTTTCTTATCATGTCTCTACCCAACTTACACGTTGTCTATGCCCAGGGAGAGTGAGCTTTGATTCTTCTGTCTTCCCTCCTCTTCTAGATGCTCTGAGAGGACAAGGGCCAAGTGGAAACCCTACTGGGTGTGGGGCTTGTTCTACAGCCCACACATACTTTCTTCTGTTTTATGACTGGAATGGAACTTTACAGATATGAATTAATGGAGAATTAATTTAGCATTTTACAGTGAGCTATATGTATATTATTTTACAGCATCATTATAGCAACTGGTGAAGTAGGTATATTTTAGTACCAATTCTATTTATAGATAATGAAAGAGGCTCAGAGAAATGATGTGATTTCCCCAAGACCCCACAACTATGAATGTGATTAAATCCAGAGTCTGGATGGTGATCTTGGGTTTTTGGTTCCAAGTCTCTAGACTTTAGCGAAAATGCTCTCCTGCCTAACACTTGGTCACAGGTTAGGGGATCACCGCTACTACTAACTGACTTCTTTCCATGCATCCCCACATCCTTTAGACCATTGCTAGTTTATAGCAAGTCCACACTTAATATTATTAAAGCAGCCTCAAGGATGAGAACAGAGCAGCATTAAGGTGATGTTCTTTAGATAAAGTACACCTGGCACAACATCAGAACAGAAAGCATATTAAGGAAATATATTTCTGAATTCTGGGTACATTTTTATATAGCTAGAACAAAAGGTTTCTCTTGATTTTAACAATTCTCCAAGTCCTACAGAGCAATCTAAAAACACTTTACAGTCAGGCCAAGCTTTCCACTGTTCGCAGAAGAGCGAGCAGATGGGATTGGTGTAGCATCCGTCTTAGCCATCATGGTTTCTGCTTTGTGTAGGAGGACGGAATGTGAACGGAATACAGGAAATCAATCTTTGTCGAGAGGTGCCCTGAGGAAGGCCTTGTGCTGGCCATCTGGTGCTGGAGACGGAATGCTGGCTTTGAAGGTGACATCAAGTAATGAGGACAGGTGCATGCTCTCAGAAATGTAGACTGAGTCGAAATGTGGCAAAGGGTGTGGCTACACAAACTAAATGCTACAGCAGTGTAGAGGGTGAAGGGATCTTTTGATGTGACATTCTCAGGGCAGAGGTGGCACTGAAGAGACTGACTGGTAGGTAGGCTGAAGATTCTGATACGTGAGCATGCCAGTGGGAGCTGTGCCCCCAAAGCAAAGAGTAAAATGAAAGCGCCTGTCAAGGGACAGGAAAGACCATCGTAACTCTATCTGTAGAAACAAAGGCTTTAGAATAGTGTTGACCTTTCTGAGACATGGGGCGCTCTATAACATAAAGCCTATTACTCAATTTCTGCCCATTCAACCACAAACATGATGGATGACCCATTCAGAGAGAAGATGCCATTCTCTCTTATGGTGTGACCCAGGAAGTTTGTCTTCTGTCACCCTCCTCTGTCAACTCCTATTCTCCCATCAGGAGTCAGCTCCTATCAAACCCCCAGCGGTAGCCTTCTCTGCGCCCCTTTTCCGTGCGCCCTTAACACGTATGTGCATGCTCCTTTCATTGCGCCTACTCATGTAATAACTGGTTCCTGCTCACACCCCTTTCACTGTAAGCATCTCAGAGACAGGACAAGTGCTGTGCACACCCCTGGGGCTCCACGCCCCAGAACATAATTGGAAACCAGCAAATGCCTTTTGAACAAGTTCATGAAAGAAACATATTAGTCTTGGGAGCAATGCACATGCTTGGAGGGTGAGGAGAAGGTGTCCAGTGATCTGGAACGTTCCCTCCAACTCGGAGATTCTGTCATTGAAAAAGAGTCAGAGACAGCGGCAGCACCTTGTCTGGGCAGCAGAAGGATAGCCAGGCCTGATCACAGCAGTCTACTCTGTCCCCTGGAAAGGGCACAGCAATCAGAATCCAGCACTGATCCCCAGGGAAACGGCATTTGCACACCAAAAAAGTGACAAGACAGCATAGGGATGGAGTGCGTGGGCTCTAAAACCATATGATCTGGGTTCAAGATCTGGTGCTGTAAGCGACAGGACCTTGGGGAAACTAGCTAATATATTTCCATTTTATCCTCTGTCATATATGTAAAATAATAGTGTCTACCCCAAAAGGTCATGGTGCTGAATCAAGTCCACTCCTGGCATGTTATGCATTCTAAAAAAATGTTACATGCTATAAGTATTCAAAAAATAATTATAAAGGATCCTTAATGGCATAGGGTTACTTGTTGCGTTGCTAGCAAGATCAGTAGTTTGAAACCATCAGGTCCTTGGGAAGGAGAAATATGAGGCTTTCTTCTCCCATACAGTCTTAGAATCCCCCCCAAAAGTAGGGAATTGTGAATGGAGGCCAGAGCTATAATGGCTATCAAGGGGTACCATAGCTCCTCTCTGTGGGAAAGTCATCAGACAGCTCAGTAATGCAGAAGAGAAGTTGTTGCATGGGAAGAGGTTGCCTCCCTTCTGCTTTCTTAAAGAGCAACGCAAAACACAATGAAGACGCCAACAGACCCAGTCTTCTCCAGTCCAGGGGCCATTGGCTCGGGACCACTTATGCTGTGGTTTTCATGCAGATCAGCTACCAAACAACTATACAGAATTCAGACAACATGCTTTTAAAAGTTAATATTCTCAAGTTGCTAATCATTCAACTCTATCCCCCCTGACCCCTCTAGTTTTCAATAACCACTTGTAAAAGCAAATGCAGTTTTGATTTTCTTTTATTCAAGTTCCTCAAAAGCTGATGATCTCTCCATCAAAAATCTCACTCCTCAAATGTCTGGTCATGTTTTCCTTCTTACTGCCCTTTTGGGAGGAACTGTGTTCTAGCCAGGCTGCCAGGCAGCCCTTTGAGTATTGGATGAATGCATGCTTTTAACCAGTGACCTTGGCACCCCGTTTGTAGGATATCCGTCAGATCTTCATCACACAATCATAGAGCATCTTTTGTGCTCAGCATTGGAGAGGCAGTCAGACACCACCCCAAAGGATTCCCCAATGTACTTTCTACACATCAAAGTGAAGGTTTTTGGAAGCTGATGGCAATTCATGACTTTGCAGACAAAAGTGCTGCACATTAGTGATCCTTTTGCAGTGGGCACACAAATCAAAAGGTCCCCCTTCCCCTGTCTCACTACCAAGACTGGCATTTGGAAAGGAGAGTGTAGATGGTAAAAGAAACCTTCGGTAGCCATCACAAAAATGCAAAGCAAAATAAAGCCCTACACCCCAGAGTTTACAAAGGACTAAGAGAAATGGGAAACAGGGAGATGGGAGAGAAGCCTGAGAAAGTACCCAAAGATACTCTGTATATAAAGCCCCATTCAGATGGCTTCATGCGCCAGCTTTCCCAGGTCTAGAGCAGACAACAAACACTTCAGTCTGAGCACAGTCCTTCGGTGCTGCTGCGTGCACAATCTGGACACTGATGTTTACAACAGTTTCCGAATGGGCAGCAGGTTCCTGTGTTAACATCTTATTTTTGCATGAACCTAAAAGATAACTAATTCTATACAGAGAAAGTTTGAAATAAGTCTATTTCAGAGATATTTCCACCGTAGACACCTGCCACCCATATTACAAGTGGGTCAAGTTCCAAAAGTTGGTCTGAATGTTCATTTGTTAGATCTTGAAACTCTATTTCCAAGGGAAACTGTAACTTATTTTTTAAAAGAACATTAAAGAAATTTGTACAATCTGGGAAAAATGTCCCAGGATCCCAATCATGCCCATAAAATTTCTTCCAATCCTTTTTAGAGAGTTATATCTTTTTATAAACCTACTCAGTGCCATAGAGTCCACTTAGTAGTTTGTGGTTTAAACTATACATTCAGAAATACACAACAACTTTCCCAATGAGTCTTTAGAAAAAAAATCTTTATAGTGAAAGTTTAGGGAGTAGATCTCAGTTATAAATTCAACAATTCATATATATTATTTTGCTTCATCACATTAAATGTAACCCTCTCCATGCAAGACCACTCATCTCACCCCCTTCCTCCCTGTTCCCTCTCTCCACTCCCCTTCTAGTCTAACGCTTCTGAGCCTCATCCTTGGGCAAACGCTGCCAACTTTTTTTTTATGTTATAAGAAAAAGCTTTAAATATTAATGAAAATATTAAATAATACCTGACAAAAACAATAAAACTATTAAGATAGTTCCATATTACTTCTTGATTGGTGTCCTCACTTGCAACATTCTTTTTTTAAAAAATCATTTTATTAGGGGCTCATACAACTCTTATCACAATCCATACATACATCCATCGTGTCGAGCACATTTGTACATATGTTGCCATCATCAGTCTCAAAACACCTGCTTTCTACTTGAGCCCTTGGTATCAGCTCATTTTTCCCCTCCCTTCCTGCTCCCCCCTGCCCCATGAACCTTGATAATTTATATATTACTATTATTTTGTCATATCTTACACCATCCGATGTCTCCCCTCACTCACTTCTCCACTGTCCATCCCACAGGGAGGAGGTTAAGTGTAGACCTTGTCATCTGTTCCCCCTTTCTCCCTCACCTTCCCTCCACCCTCCCGGTATCACCACTCTCCTGACTGGTCCTGAGGGGTTCATCTGTCCGGGATTCCCTGTATTTCCAGTTCCTATGTGTGCCAGTGTACATCCTCTGGTCCAGCTGGATATGTAAGGTAGAATTGGGATCATGATAGTGGGGAAGAAGAAGCATTCAAGAACTAGAGGAAAATTGTATGTTTCATCATTGCTACACTGCACCCTGACTGGCTCGTCTCCCAGCCCTTCTGCCCGCAGCCCTTAAAGAACAGATTATTCCAGCTTCCTTTAGAAGCTCCTGTGAAAGGGGCAAAAATTATCACCTGCATTGTACTGTGTCAGGCTTTCTAGGAGAAACTATATTGTGCAGGCCCTTGTTTTTCATGTTCAGATAAATACATTTGATCACTCAGGAGAGTGTATCTGTCCGGGTGAGGCATAACAAACCTGCAACATCTCAATGACTTAACACCACAAAGATTTATTTCCCCGTCCACATTGCAATGAGGTGCATATTCTTAGAACAACTCCTCAAAGTCATTTGAAATCTCAAGGAGCTCAGAATTCTCCTTTGGATCCTAGGAGGAGTAAAAGCAAATGTAGAGAAATGCATAAGGGTGTTAGGAATTGAGCCTGGGCATGACACACTACTTCTGACTGCATTTTATTAGCCAGAATTTAGCCACATGGCCCACCTGTACAGCAGCCCTTCTGCCAGGGGATGTCCAATTTCCCACAGATGGGCCCTGGGTCCCCACTCCCCACTCCCCCTCATTCACAATGCTATGATTTTTTTTTTTGTCTTTGATGCATGATACCTGATCTCTTCGATGCCTTGTAATCTCACAGGCTGGTGTGCTTCCTCCATGTGGGCTTTGTTGTTTCTCAGTTAGATGGCACCTTATTTATCTTCCAGCCTATAGAACCCCAGATTCTATATCTTTTGGTAGCCGGGCACCATCAGCTTTCTTCACCACATTTGCTTATGCATCCACTTTGTAAATGCTGCCAACTTGATGCCAAATTGTTGATTATTTTAAAGTGTACTATTGTTATGGTTACTGTAACACTAGTGTATAAACTAGACCTGTCTATTGTTTGACTGAAAATTGAACCCAGACCTGAAGGGTGACTAAGGGCCATAGTCTCAGGGGTCCCACCAGTCTCTATCTGACAATAAGCCTGATCTCTCTCATGATTCTGAGTTTTGCTCTACCTTTTTCTCCCACCCTATCCAGGACCTTCTAATGCAGTGGTTCTCAACCTGTGGGTCGTGACTCCTTTGGGGGTCAAATGACCCTTTCACAGTGGTTGCCCGATTCATAACGGTAGCAAAATTACAGTTATGAAGTAGCAATGAAAATAATTTTATGGTTGGGGGGGTCACCACAACATAAGGAACTATATTAAAGGGTCGCGGCATTAGGAAGATTGAGAGCCACTGTTCTAATGCATTCCCTTATTTCGGAAGAGTCTTCAAAATGATTACATAAATGCTTATTAAACACAAATGTACTTTTTCTGATTGCAATTCAAGAAGAGCTGGTGGCACAGTGGCTAAAGGCTCAGCTGCTAATAGGAAGGTCAGTGGTTCAAACCCACAAGCAGCTCCTTGGGAGAAGTTTGAGGTAGTCTACTTTGTAACAGTCGTGGAAACACTATAGAGCAATTCTGTCCAATTCTGCCCTGTAGGGAGGGTTGCTATGAATCAAAATCAGCCCAATAGCACTGTGTTTTGTGGTTTTGTTTGGTTGGGTTAGGTGGGCTGTTGTTGTTTTTGTGGTGTTTTTTTTTTTCTGGCTTGAGAATAATTCAACCATTTATAACATGCTCACGAGAAAGTATTTTTTGAGTATCAACTTCCAATTCCAGGAGCAGAAAATCACTTCCCGTGCTCCTAAAAGTCCATGTCAGGTACTCTTGAGTTTTAGACCCCGGGGAAATGGGGCTCTTTGGGGCCTAGCTCTGCTTGTCTTCAAGAAGCCCTTTTAGGACAGGAGAATTGGAGGGGTTCCGACTCTTGGGGTCTCGGAGAGAAGGGCAGGAGTTCCTTGAAGTCAGGAATGCCTTTAGCCTCTGGATCACTTCCTAAACCTCATCCCCTGGTTTGTTTGCTTGTTTTTTTCCATAGACCCCCCGCCCCCCCAATTATCCCCATTTATCTCCTGTTCCAGGGCCACCATCAATGTCTTCTGACGAGGGCTCCTTTCTTCCCCAGTTTCTATTTAGTGGAGGTAAAACTGGAAACAAACAAGGAGTGTGCTGAGCTTCTCCTCTTCCTTCAGGAACTCTGTGACTAATGGGGGGGGGGGGGTGTTGCTGGACACACAAGGGCCCATGATAGATTTGCTCACATTTCAGACAGAGGTCTGAACTTACAAACACCAAGGTGGGAGCACTGAGGGAGAGGAGGCACCAGCGTGAAAGAAGGCCATGGTGAGAGTAGAGGGAAGAAAGTAGAGAGGAGATGAGGCAATCTCAGCCAACATCTCTATGACTGTTTCCTCCTTCAATAACTAAGTACCAATACTGGACCAAGAACTGCTTTATGTACTGGGTATATATCAGTGAATCAATAGACAATACCTCTCACCCTCATGATGTTTGTATATAATGCAGCCACATAATCAATAGACATGATACAAACCAATTAAAGAGTAAGCTAAATCCCACTGCTGTTAATTCCAACTCAAAGCAACCCTATAAGACAGAGTAGAACTGTTCCATAGTGTTTCCAAGGCTATAAATCTTTATGGAAGAAATGGGCCTCAGTCTTTTCCCGAGGAGCAGCGACTGGCTAGTAGGTTTGAATAACCAACCTTTCAGTTGGCAGGTCAACCCTTAACCCACTGCATGATCACAGCTCCTTAAATAGTATGTTAAACCAAACCAAACTTACTGCCATCGAGTCCATGCCAACTCAAAGTGACCCATCTGTGGGTGTTGGAGACTCTGTTTATAGAATTAGAAAACCCCGTCTTTCTCTCTTGTAGTGGCTGGTGGTTTTGAACTGCTGACCTTGCAAAGGGCAGCCCAACATGTACCTACTACACTACAAGGGCTCCAAATAGTATGTTAGGAAACTCCAAATAAATTGGGGGTGGGAGAAAGAACATGTTAAATGGGATTGAAGAAGGTTAAAAGGGGTGTTTACTTCATATAGGGAGGTCAGAAAGCTCTCATAGAGAAGTGAGAAGTCTTCAAGAAGGTAGGAAGTTAACAATGTTGAAGGAAACATGAAGGAAAAAAAGGGTCTACTGTTTTAGTCAGTGCCAACAGTTCTCAAATATGTTCCACAGATCCAGAGGACTAGATGGGAAAGCACAAGGCAGGAAGCCAAGAGACCAATTAGGAGGCTCTTGTTTAATCTGGACAGGCGATGATGGAGTTAACAAAGCTCTGGGGCTGTAAAGCAACTGGCAGATTTTAAAGGTTGCTGTAAAGTTGATAGTAAGTGAATGAAAGCTTGTTGTTGTTATCATCATCATTATGGGCCATTGAGTTGATCCCAACTAATAGAAATCTTGGTTCAGCAGACCTTAGGAATGGTCCAGTCCTGGGTCCAGTCCTGAATCACACCATGGCTTGTGTCAGGCACACCTCAGTCCAAAAAGTGGCATTGGTATTCTTTAGCACTTCTGAGAAGGCCGGTGCCTCCCTGAAGGTGTACGGCTATAGCTATTAAGTGTTGGTTGACTTGTTTGTCCATCGGCTTGCTTGCTTGCTTGTTTAAAAATTATCTTTATACAAATGTACTTGCAGGTGATATGATCGTATTATCCACAGAAGCCCTCACTGGTCACCTGAACCCACTGGTAATCCAAGATTTCTAAATGCCTCTATAGTAAGGTGACCAGATTTAAAGCGGGACACCATTGACGGAGGTGGAGGGACGGTGTTCTTGATTAAAAATTTGGTCTATATGAACCAAATAGACCATTCCCTATCTTGTCGTGCATTCTTTTTTTAAACGCCAAAATTCGGGACTGTCCCGGCCAAAGCGGGACGACTGGTCACCTTACTCTATAGGGCTGTGCCACTCTTGTGTAGAATGAGTGTTTTAGGTGATTGTGTTCAATATCCATTCCCTCTTTCTTTTATGGTACAGAATTTTTAGCTGAACACATAGATGTCCAAGTAAATATTACATTTCTTAGGTTCTCTTGCAGCTAGGTGTGGCATATGACCAAGTTCTGGTCAACAGGATGTGAGTGAAAGTATTATTTGAAACTTCCAGATTGTGCCTTTAAAAGGAAATTTCTCCTACTTTCTTCTACTTCTTCCCACTGGCTCTTGTATGGAGTTGCTAGCAGAGGCTAGGGCAGCTATTTTAGACCAAGAAAGATACAACCAAGTCACAATTCAAGCTAGGCTTGTCAATCTTAAGTTGTTCATGAGAAGTAAGTATGGTTCTGTTTTGGTTAAGTCTCGGTATCTGTGGCTGACTTGGTTACATTTGCCAAACGTTAGCCTAACCAATCCAAGTATACATTCTTTTCAGCTGTTCCCAGGACAAAGCCCTGGGAGTTGGACTCCAAAGTTTGCCCATCCCAAAAGGCTGAGTTACTATTCAAGTGGAACAGCTTTCATTCCGCCTGCTCTTGTGTATTTCTAAAAGATCTAAACAGCATTTGAGCCTTAATGCCCCGAGTCACTGCGCAAGAAGCTCAAATCCAGAATAAATCACTGCTTCTAAAGCTAATGTTTACCAATCCATGGTCTCTCTTTCAATCAAGAAGGCCCGGCTCTATAGCACTGCGGGAGCAGAGGCCTCAGGAAAACATTACGCGGACTGCCTTCCGGGAAGACAACATCAGCAATGAACTTCTTATTCTCCATACAGCCCAGCAAGCGTCTCCTGACTGATGGATGAGTCAAGTCTTCAGTGACAGACTCTCCCCACTAAAAGGAGGCAAGATCAAGTTCCCAAGGTGCACTGAACAGAAACATGTACTTTATCCAAAGGCAGATCCTTGATGTGTGGAAGCCTAATAAATCGCCATCACTTTAGAGGGATTCAGCTGAAACCTGCACAGCCTCAGATGTGCAGCCCATGCTCAAGTGCTGGCCATTGAGCCCTGACGCGTGTATGCAGGCGAACTCAGAGTCCACTTGGGAAGGCCGTCTCCAGTGGGGGCTCCACTGCATGGGTGTGCTCATCCACAAGAATACTGCTCTAACTTTGCCCCACTCTTATTCACTCCCTGAACATCAAGCTCCAAGGAGAAAGAGAGAGGGGGTGGGGCCGGGGAGAGAGAAGGAGGGAGGGAGGGATGAAAGAAGGAAGAATCAAAGAAGCCGGGAGAGAGGGGAGCAGGCAGGCAAAGTGTCCAGGAGCATGTGAAAGGGCAGTGCTTTATGGCGAAAATCCTTATTCGTATGAGGACCAAATGGGGAGGCTGATGGACTTTGGGAAATAACACACCCCTCTGGGGAAATGGAGGAGCCCTGGGGAGGCAATGGTGACAGCATTCTGCTGCTAACTGGAGCTGCTGGCAGTGTGAACCTGCCAGCTGTTCTGTCGGGAAAAGATGTGGCAGTCTGTCCTGTAGGGCTGCAACTCTGTCCCATAGTGTTGCTGAGTCAGAATCCATTGAAGGGCAGTGGGTTTCTGTTGGTTTGTTTAGGAGTCCTGCTGGTGCTGTTAGGTCCAAGTTGGACTGTCCACTGCCACGTTGGAATTCAAGGCCACTCTGCCGGGGAAAGATGGGGCTATCTGCTCTTGGCCTCAGAAACCCTACATAGGGTCACTATGAATTGGAATCAACCCCGTGGTAGTAGGGTGGTTTGTTTAATCTTGTGAAATACCCTGGAAGTCTATGAAAATTAAGGTCAAATAAGTACATTTCCTTCAAAACAAGATACATCTAGTCATTTATCTAGGCAAAGTGCCCATTGGGCTAGCTGTAGAGTCTGGACATCAGTACAGCTGAGAGCAAAGAGGCCATGACTTGACTGAGATCACACAGAGAGCAAATGTTTATAGGATGGTAAAAGTCAGTCACAGAAAATGCAGTGTGATCAAGCAGAGCCTCTGTCCTCAAGGAGTTCACGGTCTAAAGTGGAAGACACGCCAGCCAGCTATTACAATGGTGCACTTGGTGCCCAAAGGAAGACAATTCAGTGATAAGAAAAATGGGAGAGGATCCAAAGGCTGTTTGGGGACTGAGGACAGCAGAGGCTTCCCAAAGGTGAGCTGAGGCCAGATACAGTTTTAAAAATCATTTTACTGGGGGCTCATACAACTCTTATCACAATCCATACATACATCAATTATATAAAGCACATTTGTACATTCGCTGTCCTCATTCTCAAAACATTTGCTCTCCACTTAAGCCCCTGGCATCAGCTCCTCATTTCCCCCCCTTCCTTCCCGCTCCCCACTCTCTCTTGAACCCTTGATGATTTATAAATTATTATTTTGTCATATCATAGACTGTCCGACGTCTCCCTTCATTCACTTTTCTGTTGTCTGTCCCCCAGGGAGGAGGTTATATGTAGATCCTTGTAATCGGTTCTCCCTTTCTACCCCACCCTCTATCCACCCTCCCGGTATTGCCACTCTCATCACTGGCCCTGAAGGAATCATCCACCCTGGATTCCCTGTGTTTCCAGTTCCTATCTGTACCAGTGTACATCCTCTGGTCTAGCCAGATTTATAAGGTAGAATTGGGATCATGATAGTGGGTGGGACGGGGGTAGTTAGGAAGCATTTAAGAACTAGAGGAAAGTTGTATGTTTCATCATTGCTACACTGCACCCTAATTGGCTCATCTCCTCACCACGACCCTTCCAGAAAGGGATGTCCTGTTGCCTACAGATACGCTTTGATTCCCAACTCCACACTCCCCCTTATTCACAATGATATGATTTTTTTGTTCTTTGATGCCTGATACCTCATCCCTTCAACACCTCATGATCACACAGGCTGGTGTGCTTCTTCCATGTGGGCTTTGTTGCTTCTGAGCTAGATGGCTGCTTGTTTACCAAGCCTTTAAGACCCCAGATGCTATATCTTTTGATAGCCAGGCACCATCAGCTTTCTTCACCACATTTGTTTATGCACCTGCTTTGTCTTCAGCGATTATGTCTGGAAGGTGAGCATCATGGAATGTCGGTTTAATAGAACAAAGTGTTCTTGCATTGAGGGAGTACTTGAGTGGAGGTCCAATGTCCATCTGCTACCTTAATACTAAACCTATAAATATGCACATAAATCTATTTCCCCATCCTGAAATATAAATATATTTATATATGTACATGCCTTTATTTAGACCTCAATAAATGCCCTTTGAGGCCAGATACATTTTGAAGGTCTGCTTGCTACCTTTATAGAATGGGAACAGTACCTGCCTGTGTGCCTACTCTCCTTAAGTAGACAACAATGGCCCCATTTTACGGGATTCATCATTGCCTATTTAAGATAGGCAAAACACGTCAGATGAACAAGCCTGATGTAATCTCATATTTACTACATAGCTACAACATAGTCCTTGGATGGTGCAAACAGTTAAGCGCTCAGTTGCTAAAGGAAAGGTTAGAGGGTGGAGTCTACCCAGGGTCACCTTAGAAGATAAACCTAGCAATTTACTTATGAAAAATCAATCGTTGAAACATCTGAAGCAAAGTTCTACTCTGACATGTAGGGAGTCTCCAGGAGTTGTTGTTAGGCACCATTGTTAGGTGCCATAGAAACTCTATGTTCAAAAGAATGAAACACTGCCTGGTCCTGTGCCATCCACACAATTACTATTATGTTTGAGCCCATTGCTGAAGCCATTATGTCAGTCCATCTCACTGAGGGCTCTCCTCTTTTTCCCTGCCTCTCTGCTTTACCAAGCAGGAAACCCTTTTCCAGGGACTGTCCCTCCTGACATCATACCCGACATATGTGAGATGAAGTCTCCCATCCTCGCCTCTGAGGAGCATTCTGACTACATCTTCCAAGGTTGATTCATTTGTTCTTTTGACAGTCCATGGTACTTCCAATATTCTTTGTCAGCACTCAAATGAATCCATTCTTCTTCAGTCTTCCTTACTCAGTGTCCCGCTTCCACAGGCAGATGAGGTATTTGAAATTATCAGGCACATGTCAGCCCCCAAAGTAACTTCTTTACACTGTAAATGGTTTGGGGAAACAGATTTACCCAATGCAATGAGTCATTCTGTCTCTTGACTCCCGCTTGCCTTAGCATTGATTGTGTATGGATCAGTATTTCTAAATCAATTAATCAAAAGGATACAAGGTAGTGGAAATGTATTGAGTTGCTTCCCAGTATCCATTCCTCCTTTCTCTGACAACAGTGCTCAGATTTTACTGTGCTAGAACCACATGGCCATTCTAAATCAGTTGGTGTGGGTGGGACCAATTCTACCTTTTACTCTAGGGGTGAAATCATGTTGGAGTTGACGAAAAAGAAGGATTACCTTTCTGAGACTTCAGAGAAAATGTGTTGGTAACCATAGGGTTGGCATTCCAAACCCACCAGTTACTCGTCGGGAGAAAGATGAAGCAGTCGATCTCAGAAACCCAAAGGAACAGTTCTATTCTGTCCTACAGTGACGCTATAAATTTGAATCAACTCGGTGGCCATGAGTTTGGCTTTGGGGAGATAGACGGGACTAGTGCCATAGGAGATTGAAAGTTTTCTTCTTCTATTACTTCTGTAGTATTATTATAATATTTAGCATCTATGTAGTTGTTCCTATTTCTCAAAAATGCCTTTCCCAAGCAGATTACTTTACCTGATTTTCACACTCCAGAGTCAAAGAAAGGACTTCAATGCTTATTTTGCAGCAATTACTTCTTGACCAAGCACTTTATATCATTTAAAACATAATGTCAAATTCAGCAATCTCTCTGAATGTCATCTCAACCAATCGAAGCAGGATTGGTGGGTTCACCAGAGCAGCCATCTTAGGCAGGAGAAAGGTGAGCCTCAGAAAAGTGAAACAGAGGTTCAAAACAATACGAGGAGGAAGCATTTAAGAACTAGAGGAAAATTGTATATTTTATCATTACTACAC
>NW_022105611.1:6824372-6825358 GCF_000313985.2 Echinops telfairi | reverse complement strand
AAAAAAAAAACAATACGAGGAAGTGGATGATGAGGATGAGGAAGGGGTCAGCAGTCTCCAAATCTAGCTCTCTTGTTCCTGGGTTTAACACCATTGTTTGTCTCTCTACCCGAATCGAATCAACCGAAGCACAGGTGCTAACTCTACCTTCAGAAACAAATATCTGCCGCTAAGGTTAATGCACAAACATCTGGCAGCGGGCTAAACTTGACCGAGGCACCTACATCCTGATTGAGCAGCCAGACGAGCCGGCCATCATTAGCTGGTGACACCTATGACCTTTTGTTTTGTTTTCTCCTCTGTGAAGGAGGTTTGAGGGAGGATCTCAGATACCCTTTAAGCTGTCACAGTTCTCGAATTGTAGACCTTTCTCTCCCCCACTTGCGAATTAATCATTTCCTTGGAATAATAATTATAACCTTAGCTGACATTTATTCTCCTCTGGCTGCTAGGCAATGTGCAAAGAAGTCTGTTCCCATGAACTCTCTAACCCTCAGGACACCCCTGAGACAACCTTCTCTTTGACCGAGAAGGAAACGTGGGCTCAGAGCGATGAAGAGAACCGTCCCAAATCAACAGAATCACTAAGTGTCAGGGAGATCTGACCCCAGTCAGACCAGGACCAGCCAGAAATACCTTAACCAGTTTGTACTGGTCGTGCGGAGGAAATCAGACTCCGCCTTCTAGTCACCTCCGGACGGTGAAGGGGGAGGGGACTGCAAAGGGCGAGCAGACTCACGCCTTGACCCAGGCAAGGCCACATGGGGAAACTACTGCAAAGGTTCCCGCAAGGTCCTTCCCAGACCCAAGAGGCGGAGCGCCTTTCTCCCAGCCAGGGGTTCTCTGCTCAGGTCGCTGTCCCTCCTGGACCATTACCTTATTGAGATGCGGGTTCCTGGTGACATCGTATCCGCGCTTCTTCAGCGGAACCGGGCGCGCCGGGCTGGCTTTGGAGTGGCAGCCTCGGGCGGGCGCGGGGGGCGTCC
>NW_022105611.1:6816284-6823858 GCF_000313985.2 Echinops telfairi | reverse complement strand
GGCAAGCGCGGTTCCGAAAGCTTTGTGCCGAGCCGAGCCGCCGCTGGGGACGCGCGGGGCCTCCCGCACCGGGCACGCGGCTCTCCGGGGCCAAGGTGAAGCTCGGAATGCCCCGGAGGCTTTCCCCCCAACTTGACCTGTCTGAATGGACTGGGGATTTAAGGTGCCCAGGACAACAATGTCCCTTTCCCCAGAGCCTGGCTCTGAAATGTGGATTTGAAATCCCCTGTCCGTAACCATTCATTGAAATTAAATAAAATTTGAAATTCAGTTCCTTGGTTGCTTAAAAGTCCGGGATTGGAAAGTGGATATAGGATTGAACTAACTGCCCATAGAACATTTCCTTCTGTGTAGAAAGTTCTGTTGGGTCATCCTCAATTACTAAGAGGAATTCTGAGCACCCCATGGACCTTGTTGTGGATTATTGAAGCTAGGTCTACCTATCCTTGAACTTATATTCAAACTTTCAGGAGATTTTTGAAATCATATTCTCCATTGTGAGTGTACTCAAATCCAAACTCCTCTCAGGGCCTTAGAGATACTCTATAGCAGTGGTTCCCAACCTTCCTAAGGCTGCGACCCTTTAATACAGTTCCTCATGTGGGGGTGACCCCCAACCATAACATTATTGTCATTGCTACTTTGTAACTGTAATTTTGCTACTGTTAAGAATCATAATGTAAATATCTGATATGCGGGATGTATTTTCATTGTTACAAATTGAACATAATTAAACATAATTAAAGCACAGTGATTAATCATAAAACAATATGTAGTTATATATTGTGAAACATTTATATGTTTTCCGATGGTCTTAGACAACCCCCATGAAAGGGTCGGTTGACCCCCAAAGGGGTCTCGACCCACAGTTGAGAACCGCTGCTCTATAGGTTGGCTCCTGCCATATTCTCCATGCTCAGCTTACTCCATTCTTTCTCTGAGCTCTGCCCTCATTTGCTCTCCCCTGTGTGTCCACCCGACTCTGTTCCCTCCCACCTCAGGGTCTCTGTCTCTACTTGGAATGTTCATAAGCCAACCCTCCTGACAAATGCTTCATTACCAAATTCCAAACTCATTGTGATGCTATTGGACTGAGTAGAACTGCCCCTATGGATTTCTGAGGCTGTAACTTTAAAAAAAATCATTTTATTGGGGGCTCGTACAATTCTTATCACAATCCATATATACGTACATCCATTGTGTCAAGCACATTTGTACATTTGTTGCCATCATCATTCTCAAAACATTTGCTTTCTACTTGATAGCAGCTTAATATCAGCTCCTCATTTCCCCCCTCCCCCCTCCCTCATGAACCCTTCATAATTCATAAGTTATTATTATTTTGTCATATCTTACACTGTCTGATGTCTCCCTTCACCCACTTTTCTGTTGTTCATCCCCCAGGGAGGAGAAAACAACGGACTGATGGTTGGTGGGGGGGGGGACATGGGAGAGGGGGAGGCGGGGTAAGGAGGTGGCATTGATCAACCCAGGGACAGGGGAGCAACAAGTGATCCAAAATTAGTGGCAAGGAGGGTGTGAGACTGTAACCTTTGATGAGAGTAGAAAGCCTTGTTTTTCTCCCGCAGAGCACTGATAATTTAGAACTGCTGGCCCCATATGTAACCCACAATATCACACAGCCCTGTCCATCTCTCAAATCTCCATTTAATTGTCAACACAAAGGCACTTTCTACACTCTATGATCACATTCCATTCATAATTATATTTATTGCTTTTATTCCGTGCTGTCAAGTTTGTTCCAACATATAGCAATTATCTTACCACAAATGAAACACTGCCTAGTCCTGTACCGCCCTTAGAATCACTGGCTAGCTCTTTGGCCCTGAAAGGGGCCCATCGTTACAACCATTGTGTCAATCCATCTTGTTGAGAATCTGCCCCTTGTTTTCCGGCCCTCTACTTTATCGAGCATGATGTCCTTCTCCTGGGACTCCTTACACCTTGTTCAAAGTACAACCGACAAAATCTGGCCACTCTTTCTTCTGAGGGATATTCTGACTGGGCTTCTTTCAGCACAGAGCTGCCTGCTCTTCTGACAATTCACAGTGCAGTCGATAGTCTTTGCTGCCATCATAATTCAAATGCATCCGTTCTTTTTCAATCATCCTTATGCATTGACCAGCTCCCACCTGTCTACAAAGGGCTTGAAAATACCTTGGCTTGGGCTAGGAGCACCTTAGTCCTTAAAGTCTCATCTTTGTTTTTTAATACTTTAGAGTGGTCTTTTGCAGAAGCTCGGCCCAATGCAAAGAATTTGCTTTCTTGACTGTGGTTTTCATGGACATTCATTTTGGATCCAAGTAAATTGAAATCCTTGACAATGCCAATCGTTTCTGTTTGTCATGATTTGCTTACTGTTCAGTTGGGAGGATTGTTGTTCTCTTTACGCTGAGGTGTAACTTACACTGAAGGCTGTCGTCTGATCTTCATCACTGCATGCTCCCAAGGCCTCTTCACTTTATGCAGAGAAGTCAGTGTTACCTCCCTACCACCCAAGTTGCTACCAACTCGTCCTCCCTTCCTGATGGTTCACCTTTCTGTGGCAAGTTTCCTATCTAATCTTCGAGTTGCTGTTATCAGTTTGACCCTTTCTATATAGGTTGATCTTGAAAGAGCACAATGCTCAAGGCAGACATTTTATACCAGTTGAGCTAAAGTATTGTTTGTTGTGGTTTTTTTTTCTTCAGAGAACACCAGAAAGATGTTTACTTGTGTGTTGTTATTTGTTTTATCATTTTGTTAGGGCACATACAACTCATCATAATCCATACATACATCAATTGTGTAAAGCACACTTGTATATTCATTGCCCTCATCATTCTCAAAACAGTTGCTCTCCATTTAAGCCCCTGGCATCAGTTCCTCATTTTTACCCTCCCTCCCCACTGCCCCCTCCCTCATGAACCCTTGATAATTTATAAATTATTATTTTGTCATATCTTGCCCTGTCTGACGTCTCCCTTCACCCACTTTTCTGTTGTCTGTCCCCCAGGGAGGTTATATGTAGATCCTTGTAATTGGTTCCCCATTTCCACCCCACCTTCGCTCCACCCTCCCGGTATCACCACCCTCAGCACTGGTCCTGAAGAGATCATCCACCCTGGATTCCCTGTGTCTCTAGTTCCTATCTGTACCAGTGTACATCCTCTGGTCTAGCCAGATTTGTAAGGTAGAATTGGGATCATGATAGTGGGGCCAGAGGATGCATTAAAGAACTAAAGGAAAGTAGTATGTTTCATCATTGCTACACTGCACCCTGACTGGCTCGTCCCCTCCCTGAGACCCCCTGAGACCCTTTCGTAAGGGGATGTCCAATTGCCAATGGGCTTTGGGTCTACACTCCACACTTCCCCTCATTCACAATGATATGTATTGTTTGGTTTTCAAGGAGACTTCAGGGAATATATTTGGTTTATGATCTAAAGATGACATCCCCTTGCTAAAGTGGAGGAGAGGAAGGCCCACAATGAGGTGGATTGACACAGTGGCTGCATCAATGGCTGCAGGCACTGGGACAATGGTGAGGATGGAAAAGTTGTGCTCTGTTGTGCTTAAGGTCACTATGGGTCGGAACCGACTCGGTGGCGCAGAACAACAACAACAAGGCAACTGTTTCAGGGATTTATTCAGCCTCCATGACTACAGGCAGTTAGAGAGTTCATGCTAATTTTAAATTCTGTTCTGCACTCCCCCCCTTTCGTTCAGGGTACTTCTAAAGAATCTTTGATCAAAATGTTCAGTAATGATAGCTGGGCGCCATCCAGCTCTAATCTCATGGCAAAGGGGCTGATTGCTCATGGAAGCAGCTAGCCACCCTTCCCATCACCTCCTTGTGTTCCGAAGGCAGGTGTACTCTTGACTTGCACATTTATGTAAGTCTGCAAATGATATTTCCCCGCCTTAAATCACTTTGGGTTGGATTTGATTGCTTCAAGCAAAAGAATATTAACTGAAATTTCCTTTTTAACACTCTTTTGTATATTTTCACTCTCCCAAACATCTTGAGGGGAAGGGTGGGGTGTTTGGTGTATATGTGTAGGTCTATATCTTTGGTACCTGCTACATAGAAAACCTCAGAAACAGTTGAACGAACTTGGCTTTGCTCAATACAGTGACCTTTCTCTAACCTGGAGGACATTTAATCAGTAACCTAGGTCATTTGAAACTCAGCTACCACCAGGGTGTAAGCAACCAAGGTCTCTGGACAAGCAGATCCTACTACTGTTAACTCATCCGTTCACTAAAGCTCACCACAGTGTACCCTAGGGTCCTCCCTCATCTACTCACCTGTGGTTTTCTGCTCTCTTCAGCCAGACATAAGTATAATAATATCGTGTTGATTGGGACTATGTCTTTGTTCAGTGGCTGCAGCAAAGAAGAAGCGCTATAGGCAGTTCCACTTTACGGAAACCAATTTTGGCACATTATTAAGGGATAGTAAATTAATCTCTAGTTTAGTCTGTGATCTTAAGACAATGTCATCTATCTTATGCAAACAGATTCTAATGACCCTATGTGTACGACTTAAACTACAAGGGAAAGTAAGAGAAAAAAAAAAGGTACCAGAACTGTGGTTATGCTATGGTGTAAGTTGAAGAGCGAGAAATTCATTGGGTAAGAGTTAGAGAGATAGAAAAGCTGCTCAGAAAAGTATTGACCTGCAAAATGACAGGAACTTTTATTAAACAAAAAGGGGCCCTGGTAGTGTAGCAGATTACAAACTGGGCTGCTAATCCAAAGGTCTGCAGTTTGAAACCCCTAGCCATTCTGCTGGAGAAGGCAGTGGCTTTCTGATGCAGTGAGGATTGACACCTTCGCACACCCAAAAGGGCAGGTCTACTCTATCCTTTGTGGTCGCTATAGGTTAGCGTCAACTTGATGATGGTTTGGTTTTATTAAACAAAAGCACAAAAATGTTAGTCTGTTGGATATTTTCTTCATCTAGGTGAATACTCTTCTGAGCAGCTTCTCTATCTCTCTAACTCTTACCCAGTGAATTTTCCCTCTTCAATTTACACCATAGCAAAACCACAGTCTGGGTATCTTTGAGGGACTCAAATAATGTTCACTTTCAATGATCTCTGAATTATGGAAACAAAAAGAATTCTGAAGAAGAGCGAAGATGTCTGTTGGGTGAATGAGTACGGTTTCTCAAAGACAGGCTCATGGACACACCTTAAGGATGAGCCTGCACATGGTCGTGATGGTAAAGAAGCCATTGGTGCAACTCTCCTGGTCTTTTTCTCCCCAATGCAGTTCACGATGTTCTCAGAACTTCTTCCTCCTAAGCCCCTGTGATCATACCGTGTCCTTTGAGGGAACGTTTTGGGAACTCCAGTTGCCCTAGTCTTCTGTGCGGATCTTTCTGCCTTGAAAATAACTGGCTCAGCAGATCCCCTCAGAAGTGACCATTTAAATGGACTTTGCCCTCTGGATTCTAGTGGTGAATCCAAGACTTGTCCCTGGATTATAATTTTTTCCACAAAATCCCCTTTATTCGTTTTGATAGTGCTTAAAAGACTGATGGCAAGATCAGCTCTTTGAGCTAGCCAATCTTCGTATGTCACTGTTGGCACCTATTGAGATGAAAACTTGAAGGGGCCAAGATACCCACTTACCAGTGGAAATGCCAAACCTGGTGAAATCCACCTGCAGTAGTGATCACAACATTGGTCTTCTTCCAACAGCCTCTGGACTCTGGTCACAGGTTGTGCATTCATCCAGGTTGATGGTCGTCCCTCTCCTGGCTCCCTTTGGAGGTCTTCCTAAGACTTCCTTAAAATGCCTCATTTATCTGAGAATGATTGGTTCATGCAGGCAGCATGTGCATAAACTTGCTGCAAAATTTTCCATCATTTGGGAAGATGTCCACTCAAGCTGTGTTAAAGAGCTGGTGTTACTCCCCACTTCCGCATCGTGTACTCCATGGCACCGCACGCACGGATCCCTGTGGACAAAATTCAGAGGACTAGGAAGGACGGAGTAAAGGAAAGAGCAGGCACAGAGATGGGGGATCAGCAAAGGTATGCTGAGGTGACTGCCATGGATGAGTGGAATCGGAATGGGCGCAAATCCTTAAATGTGAAACTATAATCTGCTCCATAAACCTTTATTTGATTCACAATAATGCTAATAGCTATGTGTGTGCACTTCTTTTTGTTTGATCGCTCTTTGAGACTAAGGCACCCTAAGTGCATTTCTGAAAGCACTTGTGTGCAGTTAAGACATGCTGAGCATGGTTTGTGTGGACCAGACCATGTGTATCTATGAACTGGAATCTTAGTAGCAATACTTTTTGACTTGTCTTTGTAAATTGGCGCTTTAACAGTTCATTATTTTTCAGATAATTACATTTCTTCACACTCTTATTTATAAGTCTATGTAAGATTGCATATTTATGCTTAAAGTGCTCTTTAATTTATACTGCTACATGTAATATTTTTATTAACTGCAACTGTATTATTTTCTTTCACCCAAAACGACATTTCCTTTATTTTACTGAATGAAGTCGCCTTGTCACTCGTCACCCCTCAGGTGTGCCCTGTCTTTGCTCAAGGTGTTTCCTCTGCGTCTAGCATCTGCCATGGAAGCCGTGCCCTTCCTTCAAAGCTCAGCCCACAGGGCACATCCTCCAGCAAGTTTGTCCCTGCCCAACACCATCCAATTATGTGGCTGCAGCACTTCCACCATCCTTCACCCTACTCAAATACTGTTATTCGGATTTCTCCTATTGCATTTTACAGGCTGCTTCTCTGTGAAATGATAAATACATGTGCCTGTTTCCGCCACCAGATGTTGAGTCTCCATGGGCTCACAGCATCGAAAGTAACAACTTTGCATTCAAAAGATCCTGATTTTGCCTCAAATGAGCTATGTGTGGCCTTGGGCAGGTTGTGTGACCTGCTTAAGACTCACCAACCAGGATCCATCCAATTTTTCATGTAAGCATTTTGGCAGATTGATTTCCAAAGTATTACAACATACTTACCACATGCCAGACACTGTTTTAAGAACTTTATAAATATTAACTTGATCTTATAATATTCCTGTGAAACACTGGCTGTATATTAAGCTCTTGTCTCTCAGATCGATCTTTCTATACTCTGGTTTATAACTGGAGCAGGTCTCTGCAAATCAGCTATGGGGCAGTAAACTTCTTATTCGTTTTTGCCAATAGGAGGCACTAGCAGGAGACTGGGGCAGGGGAAGGAAATGGTTCTCTGCTTGCTGGCGACACACTCCATGCAGCAACCATAGCCCTTCATCTCCTATCAGCTATTGCTTCTTGCTTCAACCTTCCTCCCACATTCCAGCACCAGTCCCATCAGATCTCGCCACCTTGGCAAGGTCTTGACCTCCAGGAGTTCAGGTTCTGAAGACTCCAGCCTTCTCCCTCTAGTTCTCTAGTCTGAGGCATTCCTACTCTCTTTGCTTGTCCCAGGAGCCCTGCAGGCAACCTGGTTACATGTTGGGCTTCAAACCACAAGGTCAGTAGTTTGAAACCACCAGCTTCTCCTCAGAGGCAAGGCAGGGCTTTCTACTCCCATAAA
>NW_022105611.1:6813969-6816119 GCF_000313985.2 Echinops telfairi | reverse complement strand
ATTATTGACATCTTGAATTCCTGAGGTACATTTCTCATCACTAATGAGCCTGTATCAGTAGATCGCTATTACAGAAGTGTATAGATTAGAGTTCACAATGTGTGATAGACAGTCCCCTGGGTCTGGAGGAAGTGTGGTGTCATATGCCCACTGTGGGAGCCCTGGGAGCCCTGGGAGCCCTGTTGAGAGAGCACTGAACTGCTAATTGCACAGCCGGCAGTTCAAACCCGCCAGGTGCTCTGAGGTACAATGGTCTGCAACCATCATCCGGCCAACACATCATTACTCTTTGCCCTCGCATCCCGGATGACTCTCAGGACAGGATCCCCACTGAATTGATTGAAACACACAGCCAATTAAACTAGCAATAATATCTACTAAATGTGACTGACCTCAATAGGTAATGATACTGGGAAGGAACAAGGAGAAGCTAAAAGAACCAGAGAGCCTCTGCACCCTATGCTTCCTTCCTCCTTTCTCTGGGGCTGTTCCCAGGGTAACTGATTCTCCTTCTCTGCATATCTATCATCCCCTTCCATGCCACACTTGCTTTGTCCCATGATACCTTAGCTTCTTGACTTAAGTTAAGGGGAAATAAACAGTTCTATGACATTCCAAAAATGCCACAAGGAGAAATAAGACAGTCCCTTTGTTGGGTACCCGAAGGGGGAAATGTTGAATTTTTAATTTTTCTATTGGATCACATTTGATTCTCTCCAGTTGCATGCTATATATATATATATATATTTAACTACATAATTTTAACAAGAAAAAAAGAAGAATAAAAAAATTGTGCTTTAAGCAACTAAATTGCTAATAGAGGAGGCCTACCCAATTCAGCGGTTACAAAAACACTTTGGAATCTTTGAGTCGAAACTCATTCAGCCTCCATTCATGAGGTAATTCTGACTCATAGAACCTCTAATGAAAGACCACACTGCCCCAGAGCCTTTCCAAAGCTATAGCCTTGTGAGTTTGTACTGCTGGCTTTGGAGTAAATGGCTGAGCACTGAAGCACTGAACTTCCAAGGTTCTGTGGCTTCTAGGTTGCCCTTGTTCTATCCCATCAGTTTGGGTCCCATTCACTGCAGAAAAAAGGCAAGATGCGGAAACAGAAATCCATGGCGGCAGCTACTGAGCTAAGCAGCTGATAAGGGGGAACAAATGTTTGTTTCCAGTGCTTGGTTGGAGGTCAGGGTGGTGGCTCAGCTGGGTAAAGGGTGGGTTCTTTGTGATGTGATTTGTCCATCTGGCCCATTCAGCATGCCCTCGGACCAGCTGCCCCCTGCCCCGGCTATATCACTGGCTCCTTCATGAGCTCTGATCTGGGTAAGCTGTAGTGAGTATCCCCTTGCTTCCTAATTGACTTTGCAGCAGTCCCAAAGCGCGTCAAAGTGTGGAAATGGCTTTCCCTGGTGACAACCTTATTTCTTGGTGAGACAAAAAAATCATTCACGCCCTCTGTCTACCTATATAAGATAGATAGGATGAACAATCCCAAGGAGAAAACAATGGGACTGGTGGTTCTGGGGGTGGAGCATGGAAGAGGAGTGGGAGTGGGGTGCCAACAAACTCAGGGATAAAAGAACAATAAGAGATTTAAAATTGATGGTGAGGAGGGCATATAATGCTTGGTGGTATTTGATCAAGTGTAATTTATCCAAAAGGAATTACTGAGAGCCGAATGGAGGGTGAGCATGATAGTGGGATAGGAGGAAGGTGAAAGGAAATAGAGGAAAGAAGTAGGAGGCAAAGCTGTTTATAGAGGTACAGCTATAGGCATGTATATATGTAAATATATTAATTTATAATGAAAAGGATAGAGACCAATATACATATATTTACATGTTAAGTGCTAAGAAAGAAGATGGACTTTGGGCCTCTACTCAAGGTCTCCCTAAACACAAGTGCATTTTGTTCTAATAACCTGGCACTCTTTAATACTCATCTTCCTGACATGATTGTTGAAGGCAAAATGGATGCATAAGCAAATGTGGTGAAGAAAGTGGATGGTGCCTGGCTATCAAAAGATGTTGCATCTGAGGTCTTAAAGGCTTGACGTTAAACAAACAGCCATCTAGCAGGGAGGCAAATAAGCCCATATGGAAGAAGCACACCAGCCTGTGTGATCATGAGGTGTTGACAGGATC
>NW_022105611.1:6805353-6812866 GCF_000313985.2 Echinops telfairi | reverse complement strand
ACTGCTAATTGCACAGCCGGCAGTTCAAACCCGCCAGGTGCTCTGAGAGCGAAAGGTGAGGGGATCTGATCCCTCCTGCAGAGTGATAGCCATGAAGTTGTAGGTGGGGCCCCGAAGAGGTAGAATAAGTGAGATGGCACTGGGGTAGGCAGGTAGTTATGCCCAGTGTTATATTATCATATAGTACAGTTGTCAGTGCTTTTACGTAATTGCTGTAAATATTATATATATATCACAACATTTGCCAATTTGACATTTTTCACATGTGAAATTGAATGACATCAATTACATTAACTATGCTGTGCAATGCCCACCAAGATTTACCGCCAAATTTCCCCTCAGCACCCTCAGTCATGCACAATGACTCCTTCCCTCCTGTCCCTGGTAACCACCAACAAACTTTGGTCTCTATCCGTTTGCCTATTCTAGATGTTCATATGAATGAGATCATTCAATATTTGTCCTTCTGTGGTTTTTCTTTGTTAGAAAGCAAGTTTTCTATATGTGCAATTGATGAAACAAAAACAGGCGATTCCCCATGAACTCAGATTCTCTTGGGCTCTATTATGTCAGTTGTTTTCTGTTTCCCTTTCTCTCAAGATTGAGGCTCATTATGCCTCCCTGCCCTGGCCCAGGCTCATAGTCAGCATCAAATTACTCTGCTTGGGTTCACTGAGCCTCCCCGCCACCAAAAAAACAAACAAACAAGCAACGGTAGAATTTGTAGACTCACAAGGTTAGCGTTGGTTTGTAAAGTTTATTATTGTAATGGGATGTTCTCAGTGTTGTCAGGCAGCCTACAGAGCAAACATTCATCCACACAGTCACTGGCTGTCTTTCAGCCTGCTACGTAAATAAATGTGGATTCTTACTAGAAGGTCACTATTCCTTCTTCTAGTTCAAACCACTGTTCATCACAGGCAGCTCAGTGGGAGTATGGAGCTTCACAGAGCAGGTAGATGTAGTCCTCCTTCCTAGCTTGAGCTTTGGGCTTTCCAGGGCTCTATGTGGAGACTGATCGAGCAGCATCTAAGTACAGTGGACTTGATGTACTTTGTGTTTTGCTTTTGATGCTCCACACCTTTAAAGAAAAAAAGAAAGGAAGAAAAGAAGGAAAGAAGGTTTGGCCCTGCTGTTTAAAGGCAGGTTTTGAGAGTTGAACTCCATTGCTTGTTATTTAACTTATTACCACTATTTTGCACAATAAAATAAGGCATATAAACCAATGTTGCCATTTCATCCTGTCTTTCCATATTTTTGTCAATAAAAATGTCAGGTTCTTTATATAGTGGTTAAGAACTTGATCTTCTTATGTGGGAGGGGAATGAGAAAATCCAAAAGAATATTGAAGCCAGGGTATATGGGGTGAAGGAGTTGCTTCAACTTGTAGATTAGTATCAGCATCTCTCTGAGGAACCATTATTAAAATAGATAGTGCGGGGAAAAGGAGGGCCCCAACAAATCATCACTGGTCTGATAGGCACAATTGTACAAGGAAAATAAGTAAAGATTTTATAGTGAAGTCATAGAGGGCATGAGAGATAGAAGAGAGATTGAAGTAATGAAGTCAGACACAATTCATGGTAGCATGCTCACCTCAGCGCCTCTTGGTGGTCCTCGTGGGGAGAGCCTGGGAGGGAGAGCAGAAGAGCCTCACTTTTTTGCTAATCAAGGGTTATAACTACTTAGGGAGGTGTGATTACAGGTAACCACACGTCACAGGAAGGGACAGAACAAAAGGATACACATCACAGGAAGGGGCAGTACAATAGGCATAAGCATGATGGGAAGGGGATGAGCTAGGGGTGTGCACATTATAGGAAGGGGAGGGACTAGGGGTATATATGTGACAAGAAGGGCAGACCCTAGATTCATGATGGTGGCCTAACCTTGGTCACAGTTGGGTGGGCTTGACCTCTCTGGGGTTTCCTACAAGGAAACATTCAACTAATATCCTTTCAGAAGGGAGTGAGTCCTACTTGTTGTGGGATAAACAGTGATGTCTGCTTGCTCTGGATGCCTGACAACCCTTAGGGAGAATAGCCCCTGATCTACTTCTGTTGACCTCCAAGTGTATAGTCATTCGCCACGTGTAGCCAGCAGCTAAGTTTGGGATACATTTAGGGGAGACAACTTTGGAGAAATCTTTCTCTTTCCCAGAATTAAAATAGATAGTAAGAGTGAAAAAAAAAAAAAAGAACGTTCTCCTTATTTTCAACCCACAGCCACTGAGTCAGTTCCAAATGATAACAACTCTATTGGCCAGAGTAGAACTGTGACCATAAATCCGTAGGGGAGCCTCATCTTTCCCTCTCAGAGAAGATGGTGCATGTGAACCCCTGACCTTGAGGTCAGCAGCCCGAAGTTAACCTAATGTGCTGACAGGGTTGTTTTTTTCTCTAATAGTTTTATTAGGGGCTCATACAACTCTTATCACAACCCACACATACATCAGTTGTGTAAAGCACATTTGTTCATTCATTGCCCCCATCATTCTCAAAACATTTGCTCTCCACTTAAGCCCCTAGCATCAAGTCCTCATTTTTCCCCTCCCTCTCCACTACCCCCTCCCTTATGAGCCCTTGATAATTTATAAATTTTTATTTTGTCATATCTTGCCCTGTCCGACGTCTCCCTTCACCCACTTTTCTGTTGTCCGTCCCCCAGGGAGGAGGTCACATATAGATCCTTGTAATCAGTTCCCCCTTTCCAAACCACCCTCCCTCTACACTCCCTGTATCGCCACTCACTCCACTGGTCCTGAAGGGATCATCCGCCCACCAACAGGGTTTTTTAATGTAGGCATTCTTTGTTTCATATGAAGTATTGCAAGTTGTTTTTTGTTTTGCTCTTAATCCATTCTTCCACCTACTGTGTAAGTATTTCTTCCAGTAGCTGTTCTATTTGGTTCCATTTCTGTGGTTTCTTTATTTCCACTAACATTTTGTGATTCAGAGCTAACTAAGGTAAGTTAGCCAATCAAGAGTTATTTCCTAGAGCATTTTGATATGTGTGAACTCTGGGGACAGAATTTAAAGTGAAATTGTATCAAAACATAGGAAGACTACATTACTAATTTGAAGATAGGAATAACTTAACTATTGAAATACTCTCATTCTAATGGCAGCATTAGAATTTAATGGTTAGTGTTAATTCCTTTTTTATGTTTAAACAGTGGTTTTGTTTTGTTTATTGACATTTGCTCAATAGTGGAAATGGTAAACCATGATCTAGCATTTGCTACCAATGCTCAACCACTAACTCTGAGAGGAGATGGGTAGTTTGGGGGGAATTTTGTACTTTCTCTGAGTTTAGAAATAGTCAGAAAACGTTAAGCATGTCCTTTCAAAAGCAATATAATATTTATAATAATTTCTTTATTACCATGGTAATTCAAGTGAATTAGAAATATTTAACTACAATCTTGAATTATAGAGTTAAGATGTATATCTCTGGATCTCAACTACAGTAAATCAGCAGTTAAATGGTGGATTTTTTAAATTAACTGGTTTAACCCATAATCCCACAGCAAATGAAACTTTACTTAAAAATTTACTTTATCTTTGTGTATTCAACAGTGCTCCATTGAGGAAATGATGGGAAATAGCTGAGGATGTTCAAAGATTTTGTTGTAAATTTTATTAGAAAAAGCAACTTCAAAGGTCTTTGAGTGCTAGATTTTTCTTACCTACCCATCCATGGCAGCTAAAAAGGAAAACAAAATCATTTGATCTATTCAAGTTAGCATGTTATCTCCTCCTCATAGGGCGTTGTCATATCCCCGTTCAAATGTATTCTATCAGTCAGTAACATTGTACAGCATGTAATTGCAATTTACGATGCAGCAAAAATGACTCAAGAAAAAGAAGTAACCTACAGTTTAGAGGATTCCTTAATTTGTTCTTAACAGATATTTGTACTCAGTCAAAATGCTCATGTGTGTATAGGAATGTCAGTGTGAAATCCTGCTAGCCCTGGAACAAAGTATTGAAATTATTTTGTGATGATTGTGGTTGAACAAACCATTGTACCATTTTTTAAAAATGGGGTGGCTTTCTCCTCAGAGTCAGATTAATCTGAGCTTAGACACCAACTTGGTTCCTCACTTGCTATGCAACCCTGGCGAACTTCTCGAGCCTTTCTGAACCTCAGTTTTCTTGGTGACAAAATGCAGCTCATCATAGTACCCCATTGTGAGATGTTGTGAAGACCAAATACTTGCCACCTAGCAAATCTTCAAGAAATATTAGCTTACCATTTTAATACTGCTTTTGTATTCCCACAGACCAACTCTTTACATATAGCTGTTGAATAATTATTCGTTAAATTGCACTTAACACAATGTTCGAAGGCCCAGCGTGAAATCGGGTGCACTGTACATCTGAGGAAGGTAATGCCCAGAGTAGATGCTGAATGTTAATTGAATTTTAGTTGCCATGGAAAACACACACCGTATGTCTATGTGTGCATCTATAGATCCATTTCCTTCACTTACCAAATGCCATGGCCTCAGCTTCCCCAACTTTGTGTGTCTCTAGGAATCCACCCAGCAGGGTGGCACCTGACCACATCTGTGGCTCCTCTGCTCTCAGTTGCCCACTGGGGTTGTGGCCTCCTGCTCCTTCTGAAACTCTGCCCCCATGCCCACTTGATGGCACTGACCTCTGCAACTTCTTGGCATTGCTGCCTTCTTATCAGGTAATGCTTGGAGCGCTTTGTGGTTTTTCTCTCTGAATCATAGTGGGGAAACTTTTTCTCTTGTTGGAGACTCTTCCAGAATCTACTTGTCTTGCTGGTGGCAGGCAGAGGCCTATCTGTGGAAAATAGCATCTGTGTCGATTAGTTTTAAATTGCTGAATGAGCTATCACAGCTGGTGATGGAAACTGTGATGGCAAATGGAAACTGATCACTGGTGCCCAGGGCACATGTATCTTTCATACCTTAGACACACCTCTGGTGGCAGGAGAAGGTAGAAATGAAAATCTGGAGTGATTTGCATATGCTTCTTTCAGATTTATGATCCCTCTTGACAGAGAACAGATTCCCAGCAGAATTTCATGGCCTTCTGAAAATTCAGTGATGATATCTCATTAAAGGATTGCTTCACACAGCACACAGTTCTTAGGGAGGCACCTAGACCTGAGTCAAATCAATGATGTATCCAGACAGCTACCTTTAAGCCATTTGTCTGCTAGAGCAGAGAGAGGACCTCCAGAAGAAGCTTTGTAATTCAACATACGTACATGATACCCTGCCCAAAACTTTAAAATGCACTGGCACTAACAACAGCAGTATGATGGAGATAAAGGGAAGAATGGGATTTCTTTATGAGTCAGGAGAAGTGTTGGTGTTGAGTTGGAGGATTTGTAGATCTCTTGGTAATTACAGAACGTATAACCAAAGCCCCAAACCAAACCTGTTGTCACTGAGTCAATTCTGATTCAGAACCACTCTCTAGGACAGAGAAGAACTGTCCCAAAATGTTTCCAATGCTGTAAATTTTACAGAAGCAAACAGCCACGTCTTTCTCCTGTGGAGCAGTTGATAGGTTTGAACCACCAATTTTTCTGTTAGCAACGAAACTTTCTTGTTTTTGTTTCTTCCCAACAGATTTATTGGCATGTAATTCACATATCTGTTGAGGGGTATGGAAAACATTTGGGAATGGGCAGTAGTGGTAGTTACACAGCATTGTGAATAAAATTAATGCCAATAACTTGTACACTTAAAAATGGTTGAAATGGCAAATTTTGTTATACAGATTTTCTCATAATAGAAGACTAAGCAAAAAAGGAGATAATGAGACTTAGTAGCCTTATTTTTTCCTCTTTTACTTTTTAATTTTCATCCAACTTCATGTTACAAAAAGATATTTTATCCTTTATGAGAAGTGTATTAGACCAGAGAAACAAATCTAGGAACATTCAGATATGTATAGGAAAGAGCTTTATATAAAAGAGCAATTGTATATTGAGAAAACATCCCAGCCCAGTCCAGATCAAGTCCATATGTTCAATACTAGTTCATAAATTCCTCTTTAGGCTCATACAGCACATGCAATGATGCCGAGTGCAGGAAGATCACAGGCCAGTGGGTAGAAACTCTTGTGGATCCAGTGGCAGTGGAAGTGTGTCAATGCTGGCGCAGATCTCCATGTGTCTCCTCCAGTTCTCTGAGTGCCTCAACAGCAGAAAAGGGATGGCAGAGAGAATGGGTCTGGTTTCCAGTGAGCTAGTTATCTCTCGTGCCTCTAAATGAAGTCATGAAGCTGTGACCTGATAGACAGGCTAAACTCCACCCCTTCGCTCAAGGTGACAGGAGATTACGTGACTGCCACAAGAAGAAAGGGAGAGACTGGAATAAAAACAAACCCAGATGCTGAGCACTGGAACTAGCAAAGAGGAAAGATTCATAGCAATCAATCGACTCTAAGTTAGAGACTAAGGAGCCCTAGTGGCGTTGAGTGTCAGGCATTGGGCTGCTAACTACAAAGTTGCTGGTTCAAACCTACCAGCAACTCTGTGGGAGAAAGATCAGATTGTCTGCTCCTGTTAAAATTTAGTCCCAGTGAGCACAAAACATGAGTGGACAATTGACCAAGGATGACATCCAGGCAGCCAACAAGCATATGAAGAAATGTTCGAGTTCATTAGCAATAAGAGACATACAAATTAAAACAGCAATGAGATACCACCTCATGCCAACACTTTCAGCAAAATGCAATAAAAGAGAATATAATAAATGTTGAGAGGATGCAGAGAGAGCAGAACACTTTTACATCGCTGATGGGAATGTAGAATTATACAACCACTACAGAAATCAGTATGACACGTCCTTAAACAAATGTAAATGCAAATGCCTTATGACCCAGCAATCTCTCTTCTGAATATATACCCTAAAGAAATAAAGACTGGCCCAGACTGACCCCGCGACACCGAGGCAAACCACTAAAAGCGTGCAGCAGAGCAACTGTGGGAGCACAGCAGGGAACCTCTGAGGGGGTACAAAGGACGGACTCTGGGACCAGAGCATGGTACCCCATAGGACCTGACTGAAGGTCACACCTAGAGATTAAAAATCAGACCTTGATCTATTTACAGGTTTTTCTTTCTTTAAAGAAATAAAGACTGGCCCAGACTGACCCCGCGACACCGAGGCAAACCACTAAAAGCGTGCGGCAGAGCAACTGTGGGAGCACAGCAGGGAACCTCTGAGGGGGTACAAAGGACGGACTCTGGGGCCAGAGCATGGTACCCCATAGGACCTGACTGAAGGACACACCTAGAGATTAAAAATCAGACCTTGATCTATTTACAGGTTTTTCTTTCTTTAAAAAATTTTTTCTTTTAATTAATTTATTCTTCTATGGGTCATTGGTTTTCTTTTTTGTGGTCATTGGTGTATTCTCATTCATCGCCCATCTTGCTATGGCTTGATTTGTGGAGCATATTATTATCTCTACAGATCTATCTAGATAAGATAGGCTGGATGAATAGTCTGGAGGAGAAAACA
>NW_022105611.1:6802299-6804993 GCF_000313985.2 Echinops telfairi | reverse complement strand
TGAGTTGGTGTATGTTTTGCTGTATTTAGTATCAACCACAGAAGAAAAGATAAAGAAAGAGGATGGAAGGAGGGAAGACAATCTGCTCGCGTGCTACAGCACAGCCAGCTTCAGGGCACTTGCCACACAGAGGCCATCAGCATCCATGAGAAGACTGCAAGAACATAATCGAAGATTTTAAAAGCTTTTTGTTCTTTCTATTACAGCCCTGGTGGCATAGTGGTGATGGGTTGGGCTGATAACTGCAAGGTCAGCAGTTTGAAACCACCAGCTATTTCTCAGGAGAAAGGCAAGGTGTTCTACTACCATAAAGAGCGACAGTCTCAGAAATTCGCAGGGACGGTTCCACCCTGCCCTATTCGGTCACTGAGAGTTGGCATCGCCTCGATGCTAGTGAGTTTGGTTTGGGTTACTAGTTTCCTAAGAGGTCCTGGGATGGCAGTCTGTGCTCGGCGATTAACTAATGAGGCAGCAGTACGGCAGAGGAAAGAGCTGGCCATCCACAGATGCAGTCAGCTTACAAGTTAGCATCTTGTCATTGGATCTTCCTTCTGGTCCACTTAAATTTGTTCTAATTTTTAATATTTACTGCTTTCTCTTTATTGAGGTTTTTATCTGTTTTATGTTATTATTCTTTTTTCATTTTGTTTTTCAATGTTTTGGCTTTTTTTAAAATCAATTTATTGGGGCTCATACAATTCATCACAATACATATATCAATTGTGTAAAGCACATCTATACATTTGTTGCCCTCATTATTCCCAAAATTCGCTTTCCTCTTGGGTTCCCGGAATTAGCTCATTTTCCTTTTTTCCCCTCCCCCTCCCTTCCTCCTCCCACAATCAAAACTCTAACTGTAGAGGAATGGATAAACAAACTCTGGTCCATTCATACAAGGGAATATTATGCATCAATAAAAAACTAGGAAAGCTTTGGTAAACACTGCAAGACATGGATTCAACTAGAGAACCAGAAGCTTAGCAAACTAAGTCAATCTTAAAAGAAAAATATTTAGTTTCCAGAGAAGCTATCAAGTTTGAACAATATGCTTACATGTCTTAAGCCTTATTTACTGTTTTTGGCAGTTACATAATCTGTCAACTTTCGAAGGAGTGGGGTCTAGCCTGTCAGTCCGGTCACAGCCAATCAGGCCTCTGTGTGGACATGGCCTTCTCCTGGGGATTCTGGGAACTCCTGTCTTCCTCCTTGGAGGTGGGACACACACTCTCCCTGTGAGACATTGCTGTTCACAAGCCACATGGAGACACAGTGATGGAGCCAGAGCCGTGGAGTTGGAGGGACCATGTGGAGACTCACGCCAGTGCTGAGATGCTTCCATCGCCAGTGGATCCACAAGACTTTCCACTCACTGGCCTATGATCTTCCTGCATTCAGTGTCATTTCATATGCTGTGAATGTCTGAAGAGGATTTTATAGATTGGTATCAGACATATGAGCTAATATAGGACTTATGGACTTGATCTGAACTGGGCTGGGATGTTTTCTTAATATATAATTACTCTTTTATATGATGCTCTCTCTTATACACATATGAGTGTCTCTGGATTTGTTTCTCTATTAAACCCAGACTAACACACTGTTCTTCATATTTTAACCCAGTATATTGAATGGGATTTTTTTTTTTACTATCTCAGTATTTCTGCCAAAACATCAAACTAAGGACACTAGGTATTACTCCATATTCTACAAGGAAAGCAAAGAGTCTAGACATGGCTTCCAAATACTCTAAAAAGTGGCCAAATGGGTTCTCCCACCCTCACTCCCATGGCCCTATTAGCTAAGACAAGAGCCCATGACTAAGAATTGGAAGCTAAAGAAAGAAGCCCCTAACTGGGCCTCACATGGAGCAGAGGGTGCTGCAAGAAGAGCAGCCCGTTGTCTCAGTCTCTGGCTCAAGTTTAGCCAGCTGCCCGTCTCAGTGGGACCCCGTGATGGAGCACCATGTGGCAGCTCATGAGAGAGCCTGAACTTTGGTTCTAGGAGGCAGAAAATCCTGACTGCAGAGGCCAAGTGGTGTAGTCCAGGGTAATAGAGAGAGGATAGTCGTCAATTTTACAGCAGAGGGACCTTCCATTTTTGTAGAAACAGTGACCATATTAGCAGAGTTTCTTTCTTTAAATCATTTTATTGGAGGCTCTTACAGCTCAGTGGGGTTTCCGGAAGGCTAAGGGACAAGGGCAAAGTAGCCATTTGAGAATATAACTTCCATGAAGTTGTGCTGCTCAGGGGAGGGAATTATAATAGCAAGAGGCTGTAAGTTTTATCCTCAAGGCCAGGAACTGAAAATAAAACACAAGAGATCGGCCAGACGGGTCCCCAGAAAGGATTCCGAGGAAGCCTCTTTCTTTGCCACGAGACCCAAAGAGCTAACTTTAGGGTGGCCAGCTACCATCACTCACCATTTGGATCAGAGATTCATAGAAGAATCCTGATCAAAAAGAGAGAAATATAGAACAGAATTCCCAATCCTCATGGAGTTAACTTTTCTGGAGCCCTGGAAGATAGGGGAAAACTCTGAAACTGTCTTTACCCTCAGCGTCTTGTCAAAACCATAGTTTAGTTTAATGAGTTAAGAAATCTGCCTTGTGCATTATGCTCTTTTAAGAAATACCGATTTGGGATCAAATCGGCAATAGCAATTCGAAAGACTAGTTAGGAACCTAGGTGGGCTGC
>NW_022105611.1:6789257-6801227 GCF_000313985.2 Echinops telfairi | reverse complement strand
AGGTTATATATATATTTTTAATGTGAAATCCAAGATAGGTAAATCTACAGAGACAGTAACTGGATGAATGGCTCGTGGGGGTCTGGCAGGAAAGGCTGGGGGAACTGGCAGCTAATAACAATGAGCACAAGAATGACGAAAATGTTCTAAAACGGATGGTGGTGATGATTTTGCCACTCTCTTTGATGCGATTGAACTATTGAGTTGTATGATATGTGAATTATATGACTTATATATAAAACTCTAGAAATTTTCCTAGGGAGCATAGTTCTATTCTGTAACACACGGGGTCTCCCGAAGTTGGGATCCACTCAAGTGATCATGGGTTTGGTTAAGGGCTTATTCATTTCCCAGGGAGTACTATTGCCACACTTGCTGTTTTAAGACAACAAAAATGTAGTGTTCAGTCATGGGGCCTAGAGTTTAAAATCAAGACAACCTGTTCTTTGTGCCTTCTCCACCTGGTGGCGCCTGGCATTCCGTGGCTTGTAGTTGCATCACTTTAATCTCTGCCTTGGCAATCACATAGCCTCTTGCTCTTCTCTGTGCATCTCTCTTCTGTGGGTTCATTATAAAGGCTTGTCATTGGATTTAGGGACTACCCGGGTAAACCAAGGTCTTACCTCAAGATAGTTAATTATGTGTGCAAAGACCCTTTTGACCAAACAATGTCACATTCACAGATTCCGGGGATTCGGATAGGGACATATCTTTTGAGGAGGCTCAATTCAATCCATTATACCTCTGTCTATAGGCCTCCTTCCCTCCTTCATGGAGGTGAAGACCTTAGAGTGAAATGAATGAGAATGGACACAAGAGATTTTAGCCCTTTATACTCCCAAAGAGCCCTACTTCATGTGAAACAGGGTTAGGCTTGTGAAAGGTAACTTTGAAGTGAATGTAAAGTGAAACTTTACTAAATTATTAAACCTGACTAACCTTTCATGACCTCAAATTAACTTTGAAGTTTGGGGATCTGAGATTTTATCGAGGGTCACGACGAGGAGGCATGACCAGGTATAAATGCAGGTGGTTATGGGAGGAGGAGAAAAGCAGGCATTTCCTGTTGTATGCCATTGAATGGATCACATTTGTATTGGTTCTCATAGTTCTATCTTTTTAGAGGAAAAGCAGAGTTTTAACCTTTTAGATGCTGATCTATGTCACTTGTGAGCATTATAGTGGAAGGGATCCGCTATCTGGTGGGGAGGAACACGGCAGTCTGTTTCTACATAGGTTTATAGCCTTGGGTCTCTGTCAGGCCGTCTCCACTGTCGCATATGGTCCCTAGGCATGCTGCAGTCAACTCCACGGCAGTGGGAGAGTTGTTTGGGAATCCAAGCTATAAAATGGTATGAAATGCCAACCACTGAAGCAGAAAGAGTGAAAACAAGCAGTTCTTTTAAAAGCAGGTACTTTCACCCACCTGCCTGACCACCCACTCCAGACAAGGACTGATAAGAGTACAGTGGGACCATTACCTCCTTCAAGTCATCAAAATTCTAGTAATGCAACCTCATATCACTTAAGATTTGTAGGAACTCTGTCAGGCTGCTGGCTGCATTGAGCTGTTCTTAATGTAAGCTCCAAGGTCAAATGAACTGCTGAAAAGGCAGCTGCCTGCTTGAACAATTGATTTTTTTATATTTTTAGATTACAGAAAAATTCCACCGCGCGCACCTGACTATTCTTCCATGCCTTTTAACCATGATTTCATTCATTTCAGCTTATCTTTTCAGCCTGGTGCAAGCTTTATAATGTCAACTTTGCTATCCAGTGCATTAGTGCTTGCTCATAGGTTAGCATCATGCCTACATTTGGTAAACTGGCTTATGGGCGAAATAATGTGGGGCAGGACAGGTTCAAGGGCAGAGCTCTGTGGAGTGTGTTAGTGGAGACCACGGGCCATGTAGTCAATACTCAGAATCCTTCCTTTAGTAACTCTCACAGCATCAGACTTTTAGGAGAAAAGGAAATACCATTAATTAATTTTTTTTTACCTAATAATCAGAGTCAGTAAGAAAATGAAGATATGCAAAGGCTGGACTCAATCACATTGTCCCCAGTGTCCTTTCCACTCTGCAGCTATAGTGACAGGTACAGAGGAGAACTGAAGAGAGAAGAGTAACATAGTATAAAATGCCTGTGTCAGACCTCCTTGTCTAACTTCATGAGAAGGGAGGATAACCAAGACCAACATCAGCCCGAAGCTGATTCCTATGAGGCTGAGGTCAAACATACCTCCACCCTCTGACCTTTCTAAAAAAAATAATTTTGACAGTTGGCATCCCTCGCGTGGCATTCCCTTCTTCTGCGTTGGGTTTGATCATTGATTGTAATGGCTGAACAGAGCATATTCATGATCATGAAGTCTAGTCGGAAAATAAAAGACTACAATTCAGAAGTTAGCTCAATGTAGATGTCACAGGAATAACTCAGGCTATACAATTCTTTGATCAGGATAGTTTCCATTCTCTCAGCTCCTTTGGTTCCAGGCAGGCAGACCTCACTCTCAGCTTTAGTCCTGGCTCTGGGCCTCAAACTCGGCCACTGTTCTCTCATTCTGTGGATCAGCGAGTCCCATAAACTCTGCCAATGAGGGCCTGGAGACATCCCCTCCACCAGCAAGTCTCCTGTCCACGGGCACGCAGCTCTCTTGCTCCATAAGCCAGGATGTCCACTGTAGCTACATCATTTTGTGAACCAATAAGCTCAATCTTCCACATGTCTCCTGGTCTACACTATCTCATGTGACCACCAGCAGTGTTAAAACTCTCCAGTATCACAGTTTTCCTTATCTCCCGGGTCTAGGAGCTCCCAAACCACAGGTCCATTAGTTATCATCTGTTCTTGGCTCTTCTTGATGGTAGTGAAGTCCCCCCTCTAACCTCCAGGGTTGACTTCCTTTAAACGTATGGAATAAAAAGAAGGATTGAAGCCATACGAAGGCTCCACATACTTTATTTGCATAGTCTCCCTCAATCATTTCATGGACATATCCAAACCATAGCCTGAGGGCTCATACAAAAGCAATTCACTACACTGTGTACATGAAGTACCAAGATGGTACCATTCTAGGGCCTCAGCATTTAGCACACAGTTCACGCTACCCTTCTGTTGGAGAATCGTAGCCAAAACAAAGATTGCTACCAAATAGATGACATTCCCAAACTAGAAATCCAGAATGCTGTTCCAACCTAGCTGACTCGTCCATTGTGTAGAGGTATTACCCCCAGTCGGCTTGGATCAACTTATTAATCATTATGAAGAAAGTAAATGCTATTGTCTAATATTGAGTTCTTAGGGTTTAATTCCATTAATACTCCCTCATGACACCAGAGCTTAGGAAGGATTATTGAGTAGGGAAAATATTTTGGTGGCTTGGAATTCTCTATGAGTATGACTCATGCTTGACTCACATTCGGCAATCTGTGCCAGCCACAGGTCCTCTTGAGTCCCTGTTATTAACCAGACATTGCGCACAGATGGGACAACCTTGGATGCCTCTGCTCAGGATGTCCTGACGGTCGGTGCCTGGGATCCTGGACCACAGACCCAGCTACAGTCAGCCACAGCTCCCTGGAAAACCAGAAGCACATTCCCTCCCTGGTCTGATTCATAGGAGCAGTACATGGGGAGTCCCAACAGGCACCGTCACTCAAATGCCAATGTTTTTATGGTAGAAAAGATATGTACCTAAGGCCTCTGAACCCTGGGCACTTTGGATGCCACAATGAAAGGTACTGAGTGTTTTCAAATCTGAAAACTATCATGGACCGCAGGGATCTCCTTTAAGAGGTTATAACCGTTTCTTGGCTTTTAGTCTTTAACAAACATGTTTGAAGAAAGATGAAAGCCAAACCTTACTAGTGAATACAACTAACCAAGAGTGTCTATCATAGGGGATTATAGCTTTTTTATTTCTTGAGGTGAGTATAAACATTAATGCTTTGATGAAAGGCTGTTTAGAAGGTAACCACTTTAAAAGTACATCTAATATGTACACGAGGTAAGTAAAAAAGTGTTGCTACAGAAGCATAGAAATCTTTAAGAAGCAAAAACTCCAAAGTGTGAAGCTGCCATTCCCTGGTATGCCACCCCCTAGATCGATACTCTTCTAGTGGTGGCGCTTCTTGCTCTCTAGCCTTGCATGGAAACTTCTCCACTCTTTGATTTGTGCCACACCCAAACCCCAGTTTTGGCATCCTCCAAGAACTCAAATTGTGTTGGTTTGAAATTTTCTTTGAGCTCGGGGTACAGAAAGAATTGCCAAGGGGGCAAGATCAAGGCTATAGGGCAGCAGTTCTCAACCTGTGGATCGCGACTCCTTTGGGGGTCGAACGACCCTTTCACAGAGATCGCCTAAAACCATCGGAAAACACATATTCTGATGGTCTTAAGAACTGAGACCCCGCTCCTCTCTCAGTCTCCAGGCAGGCCCGCCCACATGCAGACACACACCCCCGCATACGAGTACCGGTGTGAAGACTGACCTATGCTATCTGTTTTTTAGTTTGACAAGTTATAAGTTTGCTTCAAGACAAAATTTTATTTCTTTGTCATTAGAAATAAGTATTTCACAATATATAATTACATATTGTTTTAGTGATTAATCACTATGTTTTAATCATGTTTAATTTGTAACAACGAAAACACATCCTGCATATCAGATATTTACATGACGATTCATCACAGTAGCAAAATTACAATTATGAAGTAGCAACGGAAATCATTTTATGGTTGGGGGTCACCACCACATGAGGGACTGTCTTAAGGGGTGGCAGCATGAGGAAGGTGGGGAACCACTGCTGTAGGGTGTTCGGGGTAAGGCTTTCCCATGCGGTCCTTGTAGCGCAGCTTTTGCTGCCCTCGAAGACGGAGCGGGTACGTTGTGGTGGGAAAACATTCCTCAGAGAGACCGTTCTGACGTTTCTCACTACCGCCCCTTTAAAGTGCCTTCAAGCCTCTTCATAAGAAGGACCAGCCATCACCCCGTGTACTTCAGGACAATCTATCAAGACGACTCCTTAGGAATCCCCACGACAAAACAGTCATCTTCAGAATTGATGTCTTGCCTAGAAATGAACGGACCCAGACCTAATCAGAAACGGCACTTTTGATCGCATCTTTTCCTGTTTCAAAAATCACCTTAAGGAGACTGAGCCAGGTGCATTACCAAGAGAACTTGTTAGCAGCCAGCCACTGTACACAGAGGCATATTTAAGCACATTTTATTTAGAACACATTTATTTAGGATAAATATGTGTAGGAACTGGAACCCTAGAAGCAACATGTTTTCCCTTATCCTTCTATGTGTGTATACACACACATATGTGTTTGTAAATGGGTAATAGATTTTAACATTGGTAAAGCGGGACAAAAGTGGGACACCATTGATCAAACTCATATCCTGGTGAAATAGCCACATGGCAGCCGAAAACCGTATACCCTAGCTTGTCGTGCATTCTTTCCCAAAATCGGGACTTTTTAAAACCCCGCGGGACACGGGAAAAATTGTTAAAAATCGGGACTGCCCCGCCAAAAGCGGGACGTCTGGTCACCTAAATATAAATAGTAGATGGCATACAGCAAGCTGTATACTATTCTTTCTCACTGTTAGTTTTGCTATAGGTATATCTTTATATTAGGAGTGGCTGCATGTAGTAGGTACCTTAGAAATAGGCAGAAGACACAAAATATGAAATATAACATTCTATTTTACTGCCTTTGTCATTAACAATGTCATAACGGCTTCAAGATGTCTGTAATTTAGATTCATCAAGAAAGGATCTATTGAAAATGTATTTCTCTGAGCCAGGCCTCTTCCACGTTGTACTTGGTGCCTGCTGCTCTGGATTTCCTATCAGTCTTCTGACTTTGCTCCTCCTTGCTTGTTTTCCCAGGAAGTTACCTCCTCTTGGAGCACCCTTTAATACTCAGTGCTTAAGCCACAAGCATTCGCCAAGCCCCAGTTCACATGCCACCTTACCTTCCCGGCTTTGTGGAGTTCATCTTCTTCTCAGAACTCCCATATCACTCAGATCTGGGAATCACCCCAGCTTGTGATCCCCAAAGCCTCTTCACTCTTCTATGAATTTCCTGTTTTGTCTCCCAAGTAAACAATATCTCATAAGGGAAAAATGTGTCTATTTAATCAATGTTATCTCTGTTTTTTCGTTTGGCAAGTTATAGGGCAGCTATCAAAATTGTTGTCTTCAGTTAGTCTTATTGCATGAGTCACTACCATGGATGTAGCGCTAATTAGAATAATAAGGGAAAAGTGAAGTCAGTGGTATGTGGCCTAACTCCAACTCTTGTGCTTTGTTTGTGTCCAAGGTCCTGCTTCTTCTGATCAGGTTCAGTTGCAGTAATGAAACTACCAAATGTGTGTCTGTGATAGCATATTACTCCTTAATTGTATCCTAGGTATCCCTAACTGTTACCAACCAACCATCGAAGTTCCTGAGGAGCATGAGTTATGCAGTGTTAGCATAGAGTTGATAGTATTTCAGTCTAAAGACGTTTGACCTTTTGTATGATGTGGTGTGACAGAACCTAGTCAGTTTTTGCAAAGCGTTTAAGACTGAAAATAGCTCTGGAGTCTTCCACTTTACTTTTAAAACCTTACTTTTAAAAACTTTACTTTTAAAACCTTCAACTGGAAAAATCGAACCTTTGTTCTAAGCCTCCTTGTTCTTGTTTTGTTTTGTTTTGTTTTGTTTTACCAACCTCAGCCATATTCAACACGATTACAGAATTCAGGTCCTGGCTCCAGAAAACATGGCCCATAGATGACTGTCCAAAATTAGTGATGCCCAATGGCAGCTGCTGAAGGGAACATTTTAGTGCCAATTTTAGTGTCCTGCCTCCCAAACCACCACTGGGCTGAGTTTGGAGAGAATGTTTCTGTAGTTTCAGAGAAACAAAGAAGTGTTCTAAGATTTATAATTTGTTGCAATCTTACTGTGTGCCCTCTCGTTCCATCACATTGGTTTATCTGACCTCCCATGATCATCATTGATGAAGTTAGCCTTGATCACTTAATTAAGGTGCTATCTGCCAGCTTTCTCCACTGTCCTTTGGATAATTTAGTCTTTGGAAGGAAATCACTAAGTCTTGCCCATTCTCATCAAAATCAAAGAAACCCACTGCCATCAAGTCAATTCCATGGAGACTCTCGAGGACCGAGTAGAACAGCCCCTTTGGGTTTTCAAGACTTTAAATCTTTATGGGAGCAGAGAGCTTCATCTTCCTCCCATGAAGTGGCTGGCTAGTGGGTTCGAACCATTGGCCTTCCAGTTAGCAGCTCAATCCGTAACATATTACACCTGCAAGTCTACTTCAGCCTAGACTGAAAAATTAAGCTCCGAGTCATGGAGAGGGAAAGAGTATCCTTAGGAAAATATTTGGAATTCTGTATTCTCTTCTCCGTATACGTACTCATCACAAACAGCCGTGTCTTTGACATGGTAAGGACTTGCTCTGTGGGAAGTCAATGGGATAGATGAGTGCAATAACAGTCCCAGTTCCTTAGGGATTGGGGCAGCAATAAGGGCTGCCACCCCTGCATTTGGCTTTGGAAACGGACCTTCCGAGTTGCCCTCCTTGTGGAAGAGAACCACAGTGGATGTTTCCTGGGAGGAGTATGTTCTCCACATGGACACTCACTCCACGTGGATATGAAAATACTACAGAGATAAGGTAGAAATATCTGTGAGCGGGCTTTGATGGCTTTGGAGGATCCTGCCATTGGGAGTTCCTTGGGAGACTCAGATTACAGAGCTGGCATCAGGGAGTCGGGCTGTCTGCAGTGTTTGTCACATAGGGACCACAGAGTCGAGCTTGCATTGAAAACCAGAGCCATAAACATGATAGTAAGAGTGCTTCTGGGCAGGAACTTGCAGCTAAGAGGCAGGTTGGAAGCCTGGAGAGGAATTGTTTTTGTAAAAGCTCCATCTGCTTGACCCCTTGTACATTAAATCATATGAGTTAGCAATAACAGTTTCCTATATTTGTGCTTCCCAAAATTCTTGTTTAAAAGCTCCATTGTGGAATTTGGCAGAACTGCTAATCTAGATTAGGGTTCAAGACCCTAATGTTTTTGTTGTATATGCATAACAATTTCAGTTTTTCAAGGTTGGCAGATGAAAAATACAGTGGTATAAAATAAGCCAATAAACTTCATTTCAGAACTGCTACCTATTTATTGAATTTTATCTTTGGACGCTATCTTTTTATATGGAGCAGTAGCCTCTGATAAATGGGATTACTATCATTAATTGAAGGTTCCCTGGTAATGCAGTGGTTAAAATCCTCTATTGCTAACTGAGAGGTCAGTGGTTTGCACCCACCAGCTGCTCCACAGAAGAAAAGGTGTGGCAGTCTGATTACAGCCATGGGAACCCTATGGGGCTGTTTTACTGTGTCTCACAAGGATTAGTACGAGTTGGAATCAATCAAATGGCAGGGGATTTCTTTTGTGAGTGTTGTTAATTTGTATCCATCCATTCATTTATCTCTCATATTTTGGGCGTGTTATCAAGAGGGACCACTCCCTGGAAAAGGACATCACACTGAGTAATTGGAAGTCAGCCAAAGGGAGGAAGACTGGCAACTGGACAGGTTGGCACAGTGCCTGCAGCAACGGGCTCAAACATGACAACAATGGTGAGGACGCAGCACAGGACTGGACACTGTTTCCTTCGGCTGTCCCTGGGATCAATATGCGCACCATCCAGGTCACAGCACTTAACCACAACATTCATTATTATGTTTGACTTGACTTATTTGTGCCAGATCGCATGCTGGCACACTTAATATACACTGTCTCATAGACCTTCAAAACAAATCTTTGAACTAGGTGGATCAATTTTATTTCATAAATGAAGAAAGTGAGCTCAGAAAGGTACCAAAAGTATGTGTTTCTACACACACACACACTGAGCTCCACCTCAAGGACCTCCCTCTTAAACCTAATTTTGGACAGACCCTTCTTCATCACTATTGATTGATATGTATTATGATGAATAAATGGCCCAAGCTCAACCAATCAGAATCTCCTAGAAATCTGGCATCAGAATGCAGAGATTGCCAGTCCCTGCTTGTGCGTGAAGCACATAGACTTGAGGCACTTGAGGAGACGGCTTCCAATCAGACAGCTAGAGAAGGGCACAGGCGGCACCGGAGGACGACGCTGCTGAGAGAGAGAGAGGGTGGGGGGCGGGCGAGTGGAGAAATACAAAGTCGAGTCAACTATCCAGTTGCTAGTTTCCATTTCTTCTTGAGCTCTAGCTATATTTGTGCCCAAATTCTGAAGAAGCACGTGGTGTTATACCAAATAAAGTTGCTGTGAGTCAGAATCAACCTGATAGCAGTGATTTTGTTTTCTATTTTTATAATGCATACCCCTTTTAGCATGAAGTAACTTGAATTAGACTCTGTTACTTTCAATTCCAGAGGCTCAATTACCACAGCTGGTGTATGATCAAGTCAGAATTCTAATCCAAGCATCACTGCAGCCTATGTTTCTAGCAACTGCACACTCTGCTGTCTCTCAAAGTAAAGAATTTATGGATAATATATTAGTTTCTGAGTAAAAATATGAGGATTAGACTAATGGCTACTTATCATTCATTTATTTCAATAATAAAAAGGGATTTTGCCAACTTACACACGCACTCATATCAGATTGAGAGAATCAAGAGAAGTAAAGAAGTTGTAACATTATCATTATCATCATTATAAGGTGCAGCACACTAGGACTATATCCCCTGGGAGATCAAAACACCTGCAAATTTATACCATTGACAGACATACATGATCTGAGGGAGCAAGGCGAATAAAGAATGATAAGGGTCATGAAATCCTCCTGCTCACAGGATTCTATGACATTTCCCAGGCACCCTTGCAGTCTGCATGGTCAAGTTCCAGCTAATGGAACGTGGGCAGAAATAGCTGGGTGGCTTGCAGACCTGGTCATGAAACCACCGTCCTCTATGCTCCTTCCCACCGCTCGGCGATATTGGAAGCCATATGCTGAGGATGGTGGAGCACCAAAATGGGAGGATCCTGGGCTCTTGAATTATTCCTCGGAGCAGCCCCACCCATACATAGAAACACCCTTTGAAAAGCAGAGTTCCATTTTGGTAAGCAATTACTGTGGTGGAGTTTATGTGTTTTAGCGTTACCTAACAAGGATGACCTCTGAACTATATGACTAATTAGCACACATTCCAAGGCAAGAGAGTCTGAATTAATAGATAGACCCTGTAAACAGGGGGTGTTCTTCCGTGCTATTAGGCCAGATTTTTCCCTTTTAAGTCTTGACAAGATGCCATATCCGCGATGGAAATTGCAAGACTCTGGTTGACTGGCATGCTGGATTTGGAATTATGAAAGAGACCAGTGTTTCCAGCCTTGATTGATTAATTATATCTCTAGTTATTAGCATGGCGGAAAAAAAAAGTGTCCCCTCAAATCACTATAGGGGAAAAGTGTCCTCATGTCTTCATGTTTGCTAATTCATGTTAGAAACATGGGTGTTCTTTAAGGGCTTCCATTAAGAGGCCAGGCTATGAACAGGTCAGCAGAGATAGCTAATCATAACCAATGCTAATGCACGTGCAGCTGAGAAGAGCGGCGCGGTTTTATGGCTAATTTATTTAATGAGACAGGCCGGCAGTCCAGAGAGAGGGCCACAGAAAGGATTATTGTTGATGCCGGTATATTTGTTGTTATTTTCCATTCTACACATTGAGGACGAAGGAGTGTAAACAGCATTGTAAACAGAGTCTGGCAAGAAACACCACCCCTTTTTTTCTCTTTAGCTTTAGACTCCTTAATCTGGAGCAGAGCATGCTGGCGAGTTGCCTCAACAGCACGAACTCACTGGAAAATTCTCAGCTCTCAGCCACACTCCTTCCTGGATTTCCTTGGCTGGGGTAGGACCTCCCCTCCCTCCAGGCACACAAATTGGGGAGAAGGAATGGGTCCCACATTGGTTGGATCCGTACTGAAGGGGAGCTCGCATGAGGGTCCAGAAGACCTGTTCAGGGGAGGAATGGAGATGGAAGGGTCCTGGGTCCTTGAATTGCTCCTCAGTGCAGCACCACCCACTAAGTACTAGCACCCATTTGCACTTTAAGTGAGCAAAAAGCACAGTTCTATTTTGGTAAGCGATTAATATGTTGGAGTTAGTGTTTCAGCATTACCTAATTAGCATAGAGTGGAACCATGGGAACATAGTTTATTTTTTTTAATCATTTTCCTAGTGCAACTGACTAGACTTAACTAGTCTTAGACCAAGACTCGCTGCCATCTAGTTGATGGTAGATGCTGACTCACAGCCACACCAGGGGATAGGGTGGAGCTGCCCCTGTGGGTTTCTGCGGCTGGAACCACGCCACTCAGGGCTCCTTGGTAAAGTGTAGGAAGGCAGCAAAAAAGAGGAAGATGAGGTGGATTGACCAGTAGCTGCAGTGCTGCAGTTTCAACCTAAGAATTGTAAGATGGCTCAGTGTGTCGTTTTATTCCTCATAGCATTGCTGTGAGTCAGAATTGCTGTGACTCCACGGCACCTAAGGATGAGGCTAATGGAACTGCTTGTTTCTTTCCGAAGTAAAGAAAAAAATTGTAAATAAAATAAATAAGTAAACTGAGGACAAGGGCCAGAAATCTAAGTCATCGATGTAGAAAGACACGGGACAGAGGGAAGATAGGTGGTCAGAGTGACAATAACAAGTAATGTCATTGAAATGACAGGAGAGAGAGAAAAGCACAAAGTGGCCGTCAGAAGAGACTTGGAAACTTGCTCTTGAACATAGAGTAGCTGAAGCAAATGGAAGAAACGGTGACCTAAAAAGGCTAAAACAGGACGATGTAAGATATGAAAATAGTCATCTATAACTTATCAAGGGTTCATGAGAGAGGGTGGGTGGGGGAGGGGCCGGAAATGAGGAGCTGATATCAAGG
>NW_022105611.1:6785498-6787168 GCF_000313985.2 Echinops telfairi | reverse complement strand
GAGAGAGAGAAGTGTCTTCTGCCTCCAAGGAGGAAGTACCAGAATTCTCAGGAGAAGGCTGAGAAGTCTCATTGGCTAGCTCCAGATTGACAGCCTAGACTCCACCCCTACACTCTTAATCCTTAAATTGACACCAGATTAGGTGACTACCACAAGTGCAGAATATTCTAATCTATTCCCAGAGGGTCTTTTTCTTTGATCAAACAGATGCATTGCAATAGCTTATGCCCCAAAGTTCTTGGTGCACAGCATTATCCAAAAATCTTTACAATGAACCTCCAGAAATAGACTTGATTGAGAAAGAAATTTTAATAGCAGGCTACCAGAGAACCCTGCAGTGCCTTTGTCCTCTGACCACCCTGCAATATACTGAAGAGCACATACACTTATAATTATGAACAGCAGACCAATCTTGTAATCCCACATATTTATCATCCCTCCCAAATCACTGCTCTTAGATGTCTTTTCAGCAAATTATGATTTTTGTAACTTTAACTCCTGCTTCAACTCTACAAAAATGCTTGCTTATTTTTGTGGCTTGACTGTCTTCACTCTGTGGATTTGGACATCTACCTGGTCCAGTCCATCTCTGGACTGTCCATACATCTCTAATTCCTGTGGATTGACTGTCTGCACTCTGTGAATTTGGACATCTGCCTGGTCCAGTCCATCTCTGGACTGTCCATACATCTCTAATTCCACTTTTACAGGTGTGCGTTTTCACTGGAGAACAATACAAAGAAGGATGGGGCATTGGGATCTGAGGAAGATTCAATAACAGTCTGCAATGTGCACATGACCCAACCTTGCTTGCTGGAAGTGAAGAAGACTTGAAGCACCTATCGATGAAGAGAAAAGACCAGTCCTCAGCATGGATCACATTTCAACGTAAAACAAAACTCCTCATAGCAGGACAATCAGCAACATCATCATCAACAGAGACAACATTGGAGTTGTCAACGATTTCATTTTACTTGGATCTATAATCAATTAATTCTCAGGGATGCAACTGTCAAGAAATCTAATGATTTGCTGACAACCCAGGGTCCCCAAAGTGACTAATCCAGGAATGGTTATTGCTGAAACCTGCCTAGGGTTTGAAAGCAAAGAAAGTAGTGCAGGCTCATCAAATCGTCCTCTGAAAAGTTCCAAAGACCTCCTTGAAATGTTTAAAAGCCACGATGCCATGCTGAGGACTAATGTGTACTGACCCAAACCAGGGTGTTTTCAATCAATTCATGTGCATGTGAAAACTAGAGAAGGAATAAAGAAGACCAAAGAAGAGTTGATGCATTTGAATTATGGTATTGGCGAAGAATATTGAGTATACCACAGACCACCAGACTCCAAGACTCTACGCTGGAAGAAGTACAGTCAGATGCTCCACAGAAGCAGGGATGGCTAGACTTTGTCTCACCTGCTGTGCTGTGGCAGTGACATCATCTCCTGTCAACTTGAGGAAGGGGTGGAGTCTAGCCTGTCAATCAGGGTATAGCTGATGAAGCCTCTGTATGGGCATGGACTTCTCCTGAGGATTCTGGGAACTCCTGTCTTCCTTCCTGGAGGCAGGACACACACAATCTCTGTGAGACATTCCTGTTGACAAGACAGATGGAGCTACACTGATGGGGCCAGAGCCCTGAAGCTAGAGGATCCACATAGAGACCCAC
>NW_022105611.1:6784627-6785398 GCF_000313985.2 Echinops telfairi | reverse complement strand
TGTCTATGAATTTGTTTCTTTAGTCAACCCAGCCTAACACACTTACTTTGGGTTTGTTACCAGGAGAAACCAATCGTCAGAAGACATAATGTTGGTAAAGTAGAGTCAGAAAGATAGAGGAAGGTCCCCATGAGATGCATTAACACAGTAGCTGCCATCATGGTCTTCAGCATAGCGATGGTTGTGAAGACGGCACGGGTCTAAGTGGTGTTTCACTATGTTCTGCAGGACCTAGGGCACCGAACAACATCTTCTGGACCTTTTCAGAAGGACATTTGAAGGGCCCGTGCTATTTTCTGTGCTTGTGAAACCTAGGCAAGTTTCAGCAATAATCATTCCCAGGGTTACTTGCTTCCAGGATCCTAGCCTGGCACATTCTGAAAACCGTGTGTGTACACGTCCATAGCCTCAAGTCAGGTGGCATCTCCTTCTCCGGGAACAGAAAAAAGACTCCCACGCTTATATTTTACCAATGCCCCTGGTTCCAGGAGTCGCATCATGACGTTTACCATGAACTTTGTTTTCCAGGTGTTAATGGTGCAAGAAGAGAGAGGCTGGGTACTTACAGGCTTTAGAAGGTGCTAAACCTTTGCTGGTACAGAGATGCTTACAGGCAAATCAGCTTTACATTTGCCTGAGGCTTACCTCTGCTGCCTTCCTGTCTCAAGTTCTCAAACAGGGTCCTTACCATGAAAGTTCTGCTCAAATTAAAAACAAAAAAAACAAACTAAACATTGAAAGGGTGCCGTGTGTGTGTGTGTGTGTGTGTGT
>NW_022105611.1:6780347-6783893 GCF_000313985.2 Echinops telfairi | reverse complement strand
TCCAGTAGAAAGATAATGTTTTGAAAATGATGATGGCAACCTATGTACAAATGTGCTTGATTCAATTGATGTATGGATTGTGGTAAGAGCAGTAAGAGCCCCCAATAAAATGATTTCTAAAAAGAAAAAGGAGTTACAACCTTGGAAGCCCACCGGGGCAGTTCAACCCCGTCCTCTGGGATCCCTGTGGATTGGAATTGACTCAATGGCAGTGAGTTTTTATTGTGTTTCACTTTTTTCTAACAAACATAGAATTGAAATAGAGCAGAGGAGAGGTTAGATCTTACGTGTGCTGAGTTAGAGGGCGGTCTGGAGAGCTGGGTGGGAGTGGGGGCAGGGCGGGGTGGAGAAGTAAGTGCTGTAGCATGGATACGACGCCTAAGCGCTCCACTGCTAAGCGAAGTGTCAACGGTCTGAACCCACCAGCAGCTCCATGGGAGAAAGGCCCTTGGATACACAATCTGCTCCCTGGAGGACTGTTGCCTAGGCAACCGTCTTCTCCTCTTGTCCTTAGGAGTCCAAATGGGCTTGAGAGCAGCAATGGGAGACGGGAAAGTACATGTGATTGGATGGAGAATTTCGGTAATTTCTGTTTGACACTATTTCCCAGTTCGTGCTCTCGGAGAGATTGCAGCCACAAAACGAATCTTCTCTTCGAGCATTTTGGATGTACAACCAACTTTCTTTGAATTTGAAGTCATGCAAAGATGTCGTCACTGGCAGTAAACATTCATGTTCAGTTTAATTGAGTGTTAAGTAGTAGATCCTTTCTCAGTGTTAGTGAAGATGTACAGGTCTCTTGAGAGTCTTTCACACGTACATACATCTTTTTGCCTGGTGAACCAGCTAAGAAATGCTTCCTGATACTCAAAGCAGAACTTACAAATGAAAGTGCTTGTGCTTGTAGCAAGTCTATCTTCTCTCTTAGAAGAACACACACACACACCATTAAATCTTGTACATCATTCTTACATAATTAAGAGGTTGTATATACATAATCACATCTATATGACAAAGAATTAAATTTAGAAAACCTCAGCAAAAAAATTTAAAAATATATAAATCACAAACATGGAATTTGCAATTATTTCATACTCTCTTGAGGATATAGAGTATAACACTATATATAAAATGACTATGATAAATCTAGATCTACAGAGTTTTTCTACTTCACACATTTGTTTAGTTATGCCTCTAGAAATTTCTATAGCAAAGGTCTTAATATGTGGTTCCGTCAAAATATCTTTAAAACCCAAATAAATGCTATAGATCCAGCCTAGAAAAATGTACCAAACAAACCCGCTGCCGTCAGCTTGATTCCCATGCATAGTGACCCTGGACAGGGTTTCCGAAGTAAGTGCACTGCAATCTCACACCACTTGCAGCTTCATGGGTTCACAGGCCCTCCTAGCCCCTGGGTTAAAAGTGCCCACGTCTTCCTACGACACCCCCAGTCTGAAAGAGAGGCGCTCTTGTCCCATCACGAGACTTAAAGTGGCAAACCACTGAGATTCAGCTTTCCTTAGAACAAGACTAAGAGAAGGGAAATTTCTTGACAGAAATATCAGTCACCCACTATTATTTATCTCAGAAATGTTACTGAAATAAGGACTAGTTTTTTTCCCCAGTGGTTTAGCACATTGAGGCAGAGGGTCCTCCTTAGCACTCCTAAGAACAGAAGAGGAAAAGTGATGCAGTCTTTCTCTCTCCCGCACATGAATAGGAAATAAAACCCCCAAATCATGAAATAACATTTGTGCACCTTGAGGACTGTCATGAATTTTTTCACAGAAACTTTTAAACGCACATTTCTTTGTTCCAGAGCCTGAAGGAGCACTTCAGCAAACTCTGGGGTTATCAATCAAACTGCAAAGCAGCAGCCAGATGAGATCTTACCACCAAATTTAAACTCAGTCCTTTTTTTAATGGAAACATGTTAAGTCTCCATCAAGTTGAAATGCAAGTTTTCATTTTAGGATGTACTCCTTTGCTTCAAACACAGAGTCATGACTGGAAATAAAAGCATATCTAATCTAAAACCACAAAAGAATGATTTAGTAAACATATATAAAGATGAAAGAAAAGTGTGTCTATTGACTGCCACCAGAGAATGTTTGTTATCGGGTTTAAATGGGATCATGCATATAAAGCCTTCAGCACAGGATCTAGCATGTGGAAAGAGCTGCTTTAATAAATAGTCATGTGAGTAGGTTTACCTAAGGCCAAAGGTACCCCCTCCCCCACTGTTTTCCCGAAAATGTTTCTACCACTCAGATGAGTCCTGGTGGGTTGTCTGCCCAATACAGCCTTTGATGTACAGCTGAAGCAAAGGGACTATTTACTAAATACCGTTGTTTGGTTCATTCATACGTGTCAGTGTCTTCTCTAGCAAGATGCTAGAGAAAATTGGTGCTGGAAATAGTTACATGGTATAAAGTGGACAATAGCAATCCTCACCTAATTTGCAATAAAAAAATCATTTTAAAAAAATTGACAACAGCAACTTGCAAGATTAGATGGGAAACTTTAGAGCAGTGAGTGTATGTTAATGAGATAAGAACAACTGAGAAAAGGAAGTTGAGAATGGGTGCACAATTCAAATCATGGAACCAACGCCACTGAATTGTCCATGTCGAACCCATTGGGCCAGTACATGCTTTGCGGAGTGCATTCTCAACAACAATGAAAAGAACACCTGTGCGAGTGGCGCCAGCTCTCTGTGAACCAAACTGATTTGGGGAACTATGGGAGTAACTTTGGTAATTCAGTGATGGAATTCTCATCACCATGCAGGACGCTCAGGTTTGGTTTCCAGCCAATGTGCCTCATGCACAGCTCCCATGTAGCTGTCCGTGGAGGCTTGTGTATTGCTATGATAGTGAACAGAGTTCAATGGCATGTCTAGACTTAGACAGACTAGAAAGAACGATCTACTGTCAATCAAAACCCTCTCGATCCCAACTATCGGGTCCTGAGGTGCATGAAGTCACTATGAGTAGGCAATTAACAACAAGTGAACCATAGTTTCCCCACAGATTCATTCTCCGTGTTTCTATGGTCAAAATGCCTGGCCAAGTCCTTCTGTTTCCATGCTCGCTCCTCTAGCATGTTGTCTAATTACTTGAGGGTGTTGTATCCAACTTTCAAATGATCCATTGTTGTTCCAGGCTGCTTGCCATCCTTATGCCTCCTCTTAAAATAACCATCCTTCTGATCAACCCATGTGACCTGCTAAGTCAGTGTCCTCTGCAGCTGGCTTCTCGCAGGGCCCCGAAGCGTAACACCAATATCAGCCAGTACTCGCTTGCAGTGTTTTGTCTAATGTTGTTTTTTCCACCATACACATGGCTGCCATTAGGCATCAATTACTTGTGTGCAATATGGATAATATGCTTAATTTCTCAAAAATCACTCTTACCATAGCCTTGTCTGAGTGTGCCAAACCCCTGGCCCATAACCACCATTGGTAAATGTCAGGGCTTTCATTTGTGGCACTACGATTCCACTGGATGATGACTAGCCTCCCAGTGCTCTGGGATTTTAGTG
>NW_022105611.1:6776825-6778665 GCF_000313985.2 Echinops telfairi | reverse complement strand
TTATTATCACTGCGCATGCTCCCGAGCCTTTGTATGCAGTGAGCTTTCAAAAGCAGATCACGTGGCCTTTCTTCTATGGGACCGCTGAGTGGGTACGAACCATCAACCTTTCAGTGAGTAACCCAGTGGAAACTTGATGATACTAGGTGGACAGCTTTCCATTGGTGCTACGGTAAACTGAGAGACTGGATGAGAACGGGATGCAGCTAAGGTGTCCATGGTCATAATTACGGATCTGGAAAGCTGACTCTGGTGGGGGAAGACCCTCACAGTTATGGAATATAAATAAATTTTAATACATAGTCACATGACTGGACACAGTCCCTCCAATAACCCTCCACAGAGGAACTGTCATAAGGAGCTACCATATAAGAGGAATCATTTATGTATCTGGCTACCTCACAATGCCTAAAGGTTATCTATAGATAAAAGCAATCAGGTTCTATAGCCACAAGCACTAGGTCAAGATGCTGACTCACCTCATTGTGTGTTTATTATGTTATTCATTTATTATATCACCCATCGATTTTGTAATATGTTAACTGTATGACATGCATGCCTTATGAAAGATCTGTAAGCCCCGTTATATATATCCACTGGAAAATACATTCTCTCTCTCAGTCCTGGCCTAGGCTGAGGCGCCCCTGTGCCCCACTGTCTGTCTGTCTGTCTTTCTTTAATATTTTCCTCAATCTCAAAGTAGCTCCTGAGGACCCGTTCAAGTATTGGGGACCCCCTCACCCTGACAGGTGCATTTTACTTCTCATTGTTTACTAAACTTTCTTCCTTGCATGGAAGTAGATTCAGACAGCTTCCCATCAGCTCCTTTTTGTTCAGATTAATTGGAGAGCGATTTGGGGGCAGTTCCTGGTCCCAATCTCTAAAGAATTATATATTCCCTCATTGGCACCAAAGATTCAGAATAAACCACAAGAGCATGCTTATCGGGTTGACAATGACATAGAACGCGAATCACTTCGGTTCTGCTGTACTGTGCACATTCAGAAGTTTTCTATTTGAATCAAAGTCCTGTGGTTAGCAGCCTACCTTGAATATTGCCTGTGGGACTTGGTGGTAAGAAATGTCTTTATTTAGTATTTGGCTTGTGGCCTTTAACTTAGCTGGGAAGAATGTCAGCTTTCAAGATTTTTTTATATTAGATGATATGTCCTGGTTGAACCAATGACTCTCCAAACGACTCTCGCTGGTCCATTTGAGTGCTAGACACAAATTGTTTCAGCACGTTCTTCAAAGAGGCCCATCTGGGCCTTCCCGGCTTGCCCCGCCCCTCTTCAAGGAATTTGATGGTCGGGTTGATAAAAGGTGAGCACATAGTCAGCAGCCTGTCTTCTGGCCCATTCCCTTCTCATGGCCTTGTTTGCCTCCCTGTGTTTGCCATCAGAGCTCTGTGTATTGAGCAAACTTTCCAGCCTGGGTCTGCCTGTGCATGTGTTTGCCCTGCTCTATTTCACACTGAAGGACTATTTACATTCAGATCCTCAGAACTTCTCCTGGGGGACGAGAAGGGCGATGAACCCTGGGTTTGTGGGCTGCAGAAGCCAGGGTTTCCAGGGTCAGGAAATGCAGCATGTGGGCGGGCCAGAGCCAGCAGTGAAGCACCGCAGACAGAGCTTGGCACCAATTTCTCTAAGGGCAGCGATGCGCTGAGAAACTGACATTAATATTTGCTTTCAAAATGACCGTGAATTGTCCCCACTGATGGCAATGAGAAATGCCTATTGAGGTTCATGTAACTTGGGTCACCAGCCAAGCTGGCATCCTGGCTCTGCCACTTTGTCACGGTGGTTCGTGGTAAGTTCCTGATTCTTCCGTCTGTACA
>NW_022105611.1:6766804-6775601 GCF_000313985.2 Echinops telfairi | reverse complement strand
GATTAGCAGCTGAGCCCTTAACCCCTGCACCGCCAGGGCTCAGCTTCTTCATCTTCACTATGGAAAGCATGTAAGTTATCTCCATAGCACACAGGGCTGTGGTTGTACAAGGCACAACAAATAAACTGCTTACCCAGAGTCTGCCATGAAGTAAGCACTCGATTAGTGTTAACTGTGATCATTCGTGAAAACTTTGCTTTGATCAATTGACACAACTCTTTTTTTATGCTTTCCCTTAAAATACTCTGTTGCCCATTCATTTTGCATGAATTTGAATAGTGATGCACAAGAAAAGTCCTTCGACCTTTCTGAACCTTATGTATTTATTTATTTGTTGTTTGTTAGAAATTTAAGACTCTCGTGGGTCTGTCATATGAAACAGAGAAGCAGAGCAAACCATTCCAAATAGTTGGAAAATTGAGCAGAAGCAAACCCAGGAATAGGGAGGACGATTGAGAGGTCATTATCATTATTCCAGTTCCTTTCAGAGTCTGGGACACATGTCACACGTCTGACTTTGGGATCTGTGCTAGCCCCCTAAGGTAGCTCAAATAGCTTTCCGCTATTTGCAACCAAACAGACATAATATAGTTAGGACTAATAGATAGTTAATAATACCCACCGCCACTCAGTCTGTTCCCAAGACCCTCGAGGGTTTACAAGGAAGTAAACCTTTATGAAAGCAGAGGGCTCCAGCTTTCTTCCTTGGAGTGGTGGTAGACTAGAACCGCCAACCTTTTAGTTAGTGAATCCACCACCAGGGATCCGGTAAATGGCTAGGAGACTTTCAGTTCTTTTTCTCAGATATCTATGACAGAGTTCCAAATTGCTCATAGATATCAGAGTTTCAAGACGCATGTTTGAAAACACCAGCATGGGATTTTAGAAAGAAACTGAGATTGTTCAGTCTAGTATTTTCTGAGGTGTGCTATGTATACCAGGGGGATTGAAGATCATCATATATTGGATGGGTGAAAAGTTCAATATCTTCACTAGTTAAGTATTAGTTGTATTTGGACAAAAAGAGCAACCACACCAAATTCCATATTTTGTGGATATTATTGTTCAGGAGAAGACTAAATATAGGTTTTTTTTAAAGTCGGTGGCTTCTAGTAATCATGGAGAAGCTTATAATAAACTAAATATTTTGGGGAAAGATATTTTAAAGACAAGTAAATATATAGAGTAAGACTACAACTGTTTGAAGGCATCAAAGAATACAACAGGAAGAGTGTAATCAGTGGCACTGAGTTATACACAGAAGTTATTAAATTGGAGAATGTTTTGTTGTGTACATTTTTGCCACAACTAAAAAATAATATTACATAAATAACAATGAGTATAAGGAAGAAGAAAATGTTCTAGAATTGATTATGGTTATAATCATATGAAATGATTGATTTGATTGAATTGTATTCTAGGTGGATGAAGTGCCAATGAAACTGTTAAAAATAAAAAAATAAACATTTAGGCATAAGCTGGAGAGGATTTTACTCTTGAAAGAAGGGAAGTACATGGGGTGAGATCCAAGTTTATATAGAACTTCATTTGAGAACATTCCCTACTTTGAGCAGCACTATACAAAGTCGTTGTCTATTAGTTTTAGAAATTCAACTAACAGACTTCAGAGCTTCCTAAAACATTGAAGTGGGAAATCCTGGTAAGATGGGGGCCACAAGAAATGATTCCTACATTGGGCCTCTACTCGAGCCCTCCTTAACGCAAGAGCTCTTCGTCCTAATAGCTGGCATTCTGTGATGCTCACCTTTTGAACATGATCGCTGAAGACAAAGGGGATGCCTAAGCTAATGTGCTGAAGAAAGATGATGGAGCCCAGCTTTTAGAAGATATAACATCTGGCTCTTCAATGCTTGAATTTAAATAAGGAGCCATCTAGCAGGGAAGCAACAAAGCCCACATGAAAGAAGCACACCAGCCTGTGTGATAATGAGGTGTCAACGGGATCAGGTATCAAGCATCAGAAGATCCAAAACAAACAATCATATTGATGCAAACAAGAAGGGTTGGAGTGGAGACCCAAAGCCCATCAGTAGACAATTGGACATCCCTCACAGAAAGGTCACAAGGAAGGAACAAGTCAACTAGGGTGCAGCATAGCACCGATGAAACATACAACATTCCTCTAGTTCTTTAATGACATCCCCCGTGCCCCCAATCATGACTCAGTTCTACCTTACAAATCCGGCTAGACCGGAGCATGTACATTGGTCAGATAAGAGCTCGAAACACAGGGAATTCAGGACAGACAAACCCCTCAGGACCAATAATGAGAGTAGTGATACCAGGAGGGTAGGGGGAAGGGGAGAGCAGGATGGCAAGAAAGGAGGAACTGATCAAAATGATCAATGTATTAGCAACAGAATCTTGGGTGAAGGGAGACAGCAGATGGTGTAAGTTATGAAAATAGCAATTATTTTTAATTTATCAATGGTTCACAAGGGTGGGAGGGTGGGAGAGGGAGGGAAAGAAGAGGAGCTGATACTGAGGGCTCAAGTAGAAAGAAAATGTTTTGAAAATGATGATAGCTACATATGCACACATGCGATCGATTCGATTGAGATATGCATTATTATGAAAGCTGTAAGAGCCCCCAATAAAATGATTTCTTTAAAGTGATCCCCAAGATACTAATGTCAGTGGACTAGAGCAAGTCTTAAAAACTTGTAAGCAGGCATCTCTCAATCCATAGGAAAGACGTGTGAATAAAAATGAAAGCATATGGGCACTCGCAGTCCAGCAGTGGGTGGACTACTTGACCATCAGCCTCACCACCCTAAGACCCAAAGAACTAGATGGGATCTGACTCCCACTCCCTGCTGCTCTGTAAGATATCACAGTAAAGATCCTAGGTAAAGTGGGAGAAAAATGTGAAATAAAACTCAAACTCATAGAACAAACCAGGCTTAATGCTTCGGTAAATATTGGTGGAACCTCCCAAACCATGGCCCTTAACAATCCTTCAGAAATGGAATTGGCGTCATGTCCATGGTTCAATTTTCAGCCATTGTTATTACTGTTACTAGATACTGTCTGGTTAGTTCTGATGTGTAGTGATCTTATATACATTGGAATAAAACACTACCCAGTCCTGCATCATCCTCATAATTGTGAGGGTTAAGCCCAGTGTTCCAGGCACTGTGTCAAGCCATTGGTTTGACGGTCTTCCTCTTTTTCGGTGAGTTCTACTTTACCAAGCCTGATATCCTTTTCCCAGGACTGGTCTCTCCGGAAAAAATATTCAAAGTATGGGAGCCAAATCCCTGCCACCCTCCCTTCTAAAGTGCATTCTGGCTGTACTTCTTCCAACACAGGTCTCTAAGGGGAACCCTAACACTGGAGAGGTGCACTCCCTTTAGAACAATCAACTACGTGAGAGCAAAAGGACATCATTTCCCCACAGAGGAAGTTCAGAAGCTTATGAAAGAAGGAGGGATGGAATGGCACCCCGGGGAGGAAGTGGGGTACGTGATGGTCCACTGTGGGGATTGCCGTCAGTGACATAAAGCAAGAGTGGGTGACAATGGTCCAAAGGAAAACAGATCTGCTCTGTTCGTCACCACCCAATTTATAAATAAACACGGAGGGGTGGGGGAAGGGTAGGGAGGGATCCCCAACTTTGTATATCAATTTCCTTCAAATACTTGTCTGACCTCTGAAAATCCTGTTGGCCACCAAACTCCAAGGTGCTCAAAGAGGCTACAATAATTAGTAGGCAGAAGAAATTAAATATTCCAGCAACTTCCCACCACAGGGAAGATGGTCCTGTTGAGGTCCACAACATTAGAAAGACTTGGTGAAAGTTGAGAGAATTGTCGCTCGTCAACTTGAACTACAAGAACTATCAAGGCTAGTCCTTCAAACTGAAAGAAGAGAGATGATGGCAAGTAGAAATGTTAATGGACAGGAACAAATGAAGAACAAAAACATGGTAAATAAGTGAGTTAATAAAAATACTTTTTTCCTTTTATTTAAATTCTTAAAACACCCACTTAATGTTTAAAGAGAAAATGTTTTCTGTTTGTGTCAGATTGCCCAATACGTGAGGTAAGCATAGGCTTCCTTGTGCTTGTTTACTCATCTAGGGGAACAATTTCACTTTTTGTATTTTTAGTAACATCAAAGATTCTGCTGGTTTGGCTGGCATCTGTCCCCTCTCCACCCCTCATCACCTTTCATCAGAATCCAGCCACTTTCAAATTTACCACCCCTGACAGGGATGAGAGTCATCATGTGGTGAAAACCCTGTTAAACTGTTTACTACAGATTAGTAAACACAAGTAAGCCTGCTGATTTTCCTGCTAACTGGATATAACTTTGTTCAAAATCCTGGCAATATAAAGGGCTTCAAAGTTCATGGGAACACTCCTTTTCGTTCCATTTTCCAGTCCCCTCATATCTGGAGAGTTGGTTTATTTTTCTAACGTAGCTGATATTGTTTATGGAGATTTGCTTGGGGAAGCTTTACTAGTGGAGGTAACCAGGGACCATGCACTGTGGGAACCCACCCATGCCTGGGCCTGAAAGATAAACATGGCAGAAGTTGATAAAGGACATCTGACCTTCCAGAGTCCCAAACAATGCCTAAGTGTTCAGCGAATATCATGGGGTTGGCGAGAGAGGGAAATAAAGATGTAAGGGGGTCCTCAGCAGTCTACTGGTCCCCTAGTGAGTAGTGGTGAAGGGCTCAGCTACTAACCCAAAGCTCTGGGCTTCTGACCCATGAGCCGACTCTGTAGGAAAAAGATAGGGCAGTCTGCTTCCATAAATATTTACAGTCTTGGGAATGCGGTGGGGAATTCTACTCTGCCCTGTAGGGTGACTATGGCTGCAATTGGTTTGGGCTCCGCGCCCTAGTGCAAACCTTGGAAGACACCAGGGGGCATGGCAACACTCTCACCTGAGGTGTCATGACCCAGGAGTGGATTGTGGTCTGAGGAGGTTGTCACAAATGGTTTCTTATTAGAAAAAAATGGTTTACTAGAAATATTAGATAATGTTTGCAAGTTCTATTCTTTAAAATATGTAACAGTAGATTTAACTTTCTGTGGATAACATCACTAGCACTTTATTAAAAACATTTTTTTGGACAAATATGCTTTCTGGAGTCAATGGAGAGGAGAGTCACGGCATTGTTAGAATGCAAGGAATTGTGCGTAACTGTAGTCTAGATGCACCCATGGGTGTGAGTCAGACATTGAATACCATCCATCATGGGTGGTGACTCAACAGTTGTGTGGCATTAGTTAAGTTATTGCGGTGCCTGTTCTTCTATTTGGGCTTGGCAGAAGTTATTTCTGTGTCCTACTGGCTTTCAATGTCATCCACAGGATGGGTAAACTCTGCCAAAGCACTGGTGCGAGGGCCTCTCTTTCTGTTCCTTCACGACCTCCGATGCACGACTGTGGCACAGTGAGACATCAGCACATGGGGGTGTCGTGGTTTGGGACGAGAAAACAAGGCTGAGAAGCAGGGTCGCCAGAGAAGGCATTGGCAATAGTGGTGCCTTGGGGCAGTAGACAGCAATGGGTTCTTCAATGATTGCCAGATAAAACAACTAAGCATAGACAACACTAAGCAAGCTTCCTAGCAAGGGAAGCAAATCAAGATACTCCTCTTTCTCCCTTCCAGGCATGCCTTTCCTGCTAATCCTTGTAGGTCCCTTCCTGCTTAGTAATGATTAATCCTGTTTCGTGGGCGAGTGACACATGCTTCTAAACTCACAAGTGTTGGGTTTCAAGCTGGCCATCTAAATGCCTGCAAGCATCAACAGCAGTCTGTCCTCAAGGTGAGTCCCTGCCTTTAATCCAGAGTTTGAGTTGATTGACGCATGAATACATCTAAGAACGTGCCTTGACACCTCTGAGGCAAGGTGCTTACACTGCACAGAAAGGCAAAACTCTGCTGGTGGCTCAGAGAGTTTCTACAGGCTCTGTAGGGGTCTTCAAAGCCTGGGAATGTAGCACAAGGCTTGTTTTTTTTAGCCAAGAGGTATGTTGCATGAGGTTCCTGTAAGATTCAACAAACACATTTACTGATCAATTGTATGAATGTTGTTGGCAGGTGCTGTTTTGTCGGTTCTGACTCAGCATGACCCTGGGTATAACAGGACAAAACACGGACCCGTCCTGGGCCACCTGCACAATCATTGTCATGACTGAGTCCACTGTTAAAACCAGTGTCCATCCGTCTCCTTGACATGCTACTTTACCAAGCACGGTGTCTTTTTACAATGATTCCTGTCTCCTGATGATATATATCCAAGGATCCCTGGTGTAGTTAGTGGTCATGAGTTGCGCTGTGATCCACATGGTCAGCAGTTCGAAACCACCAGAAAGACTGGGCTTTCTCCTCTTGTAAACAGTGACAGTCTCAGAAACCCACGATGGTCACTAGGAGTCAGCATTGACTCGATGGCAGTGAGAGTGAGATGCTATATTGAAAGTAAAGCCAAGACCAAGCCCACTGCCATTGAGTCAATGCTGACTCAGCAGCCCTGCAGGATAGAGCTGCCCTTGTGAGTTTCTAGACTGTACCTGCTTGCTGGAGTAGAAAGCTCATCTTTCTCCTGAGGAGTGGCTGATGGTCTTAAACTACTGAGCTTGCAGATGGCCCCCAGGGCTCCGTATAAGCGAGACAATCCCACTCATTTCCCTGCAAGGAGCACTCTAGAGGTCTGGTGTTCTCCCCAGGGGGATTTGCTCATTCTTCTGAGAGCCCATGGTTCATCCAATAGTCTTCGATGACCCCATAATTCAAAAGCATCAATTAATAGGAGTATAACCTACTGTCATTGAGTCCATTCCAACTAGCCTATCTAGTGTTCCTGAAGCTGCAGACCTTTACAGGAGCAGATGATATATCCAATAGAGCCCTCTCTGTTACTAGGCAACGGCTGGTGACTTTCAACTGATGACCTTTCAGGTAGCAGACCAACCAAGGCTCCAGCAGCATTATGTAGGGTTTTGAAAACATCCCATACACAATAGTGTTGAAAAGTGATAGTATAGGATATGGCCTGAAGGTATCTGGGTAGGTTACATGCTGTGAAGCATACGCAGAAACAAACCTCCATGACCTTGCGGGTAATCCAACTGTTTCCTTCCCACAGACAGAACTGTGGCAGAAAGCGATTTACCAGGCGATAGTGAAATTCAAGTGAAAGCGCCACTCGCTTGCCTCGGTTCTACTTTTCAACACATACTTTTTTATTCAGTTTTATTTAATTAAAAGATCCTTTTATTGGGGGCTCTTACAACTCTGATAACCATCCATATAGCAATTGTGTGAAGCATATTTGTACATATGTTGCCATCATTCTTTTCTAGACATTTACTTTCTATTGAGCACTTGGTATCAACTCCTCTTTTCCCCCTCCCTCCCCTTCCACCCTGGTGACCCCTTGATAAATTATAAATTATTATTATTTTCATACCTTACACCGACTGCTGTGTCCCTTCCCCCCGTGGTTCATCCCCCTGGAGGGGGTGTGTGATTATGTGTTGATCATTGCGATTGTTTTCCCCTTCCTCCCTTCTTCTGCACATCTTCCCCATATTTTTTCAGTTTTAAAGAAAAGCTCTACCAAAATTTAGAGTCATCAGAGGCCACAAAACTTGATTCCGTCCTAGTTCTGGGTTAGATTTTTTTCGGTACCAAAAAACAATGTTGATATTTGTGGCTTAATTTCTCTGGATGCCTGGGAGCTTATCTCCAGCCTTTGCCACCTTCATCCTGCCGCATTTAATACTTCTGACGCTGATTTAAGCACCATCCGTCAGTGGCCCCACAAGTCACGATGCATCCCTGGCAGGAAACAGCTCTCTCCCACACAGGAGCATTAAGTGAGGGATGGATTTCCTGCCATTTCCTTAGTTACAAAAGGCTCTCCTGAGCACTCTTGGTCACCACCTAGCTTCCCCCAAACACCCCAGACATAGGAGAGAAGCATGGAGATGGGTGGGACACTTGTCCATGAGTATTAGTGATGGCTGCCCAACATGATTGATGTAACTGGTGTCACTGAAAGCATTGCCTCCCGTTTGTAGCAGACTTCTACCTTTCACCCACCAGAAGAACCGGCTCGTGTGCCTTAAAAGGAAGGTTCATCTGTGTGGTAACAGTACAATTGTTTACCTACCGGGAAATTTGAGCTTGATAGCTGAATGAACAAAGGAATGTGTCAGTGGAATGTGAGAGAGGAAACATTAAGAAAGGAGAATGGGCTGCAAGAGGACAGCAAAGACAAGGAGCAGTGGAAAGCTAGGCCACGCGAACAAGCTCTTGAGTTGAGTTCACGGATACTGTTAAACAGATAGCACTTTTTCATTGTAGCTTATAAAAATAATCACACAGCTTGCCCGTGGATCTTGGTTAGAAAAGTCCTTCGGGCCCTTGAGTGAGGCAGTCACACCATGTCCTTTATCTTACCTAGCAACTTTGTATCAGCAAAGAAGCTTTGAGTATGGAGAGGAAATTTTGGAACTATAGAAAAGTCAGTATTAGCTTAGAGATAGCTTATGTGTGTCTTCCACGTACCTAGAAATGCAACCAATCTTCTCTAACTGAAAGGCGAGAGCCCAACCCCACTGCTCTTGAGTTAGTGTGGACCCATCATGACCCCAGAGGACAGAGAAGAATCTCCCCACTGGGTCTCCAAGGTTGTAAACCTCTATGGCAGCAGACTGTCACCTCTTTCTCCTGTAGGGTGACTCGTGGGTTCAAGCGAGTGACCTGTTGGCTGGCAGCTGAGTCTTTTAACCTCTGTTATAAGGGCTCC
>NW_022105611.1:6764434-6765781 GCF_000313985.2 Echinops telfairi | reverse complement strand
TCCTCACTTCAAAATATAAATTTAACAAAATTTGTAAATGTGATGTGGCCCTCGTGAATCTTGCCTGTTGCACCAAATTGCCTGTGTTTTAATTGAGTTTGACACCCCGATCTAATCTAACCACTAGAAGAAAAGAACGGGGATAATGAAAAATTTCACAGTAGAAAAAATATGAAAAGAAAATTATCAAAAGTAGAAAAAATACGAAAGCATTTAAAATAGAAAACCTATAAGTAATAAATTTCAACACATGGACTCAGCAGTATTAGTGTCTAGAGAAACACAAATCAAGATGGTAATGTGAAACCATTCCGTATGCCCTAGGAGTGTCACAGGTCCTCTGATGGTGTAGCGCACCCCACAATGCGCTGTTCCACACAAGGCCAAGAGGTTGAACTCACCAGCTGCTCTGTGGGAGAAAGATGAGGCTTTCTACTCCCATAAAGATGCACAGTCTTGGAAACCCAGGGGAGCAGTTCTACCTTGCTCTATAGCGTTGCGTTACCATGAATCAGAATAGACTGATGGCAGTGAGATGTGGAGGACTGGCATTATTAAAAACAACTACCTACCTAAATAAATAAGGGAAACAACAAATGTTGACGTGGATGTGGAGAAATTGAAATGCTCATCTGTTGCTGGGAGGGTGGGGGGGCATGTAAAATGTAGCCATTATGGAAAACAGTTTTACAGTTTCTCAAAAGGTTAGACATTGAATTTCCATATGACCTAGTAATTCTATTTCCTCTGTTCAAAAAGTAAATCTTGAGGGTGTTGAAAATGTGTGTGTGTGTGTTTCTGTTTTGATGTCTCTCATGACAAAGCCAGTGGGAATGGCTAGGTAGGTGATTCTGGACCTGACTTGAGGAGAAATCCATGTGACTTTGGATCTCAAATTCCCTATTTGCAAAAGTAGGAAGGGTGACTAATTCTCCAAGATTCCTTCTAGTTTTAAATATTCTAAAGAAATGGAAGTGAAGTTCCTTTGCTTACTCATTCATTCATTTATTAATTATCCTTTCAACAAAGTTCTTTGGAATCCATCTATGCACTAAACACTGAGCTAGAAATCGGGTAGGATCCAAAATCTGAGGCCCTCCTCTTGACAGTTAATATGCGAGGACCGGAAACAGATGCACGTAGAATTAATTTTGGTGATGTTGGAAATAATTGACATAGGTCTATCTGAAAATCCCAAACCAAACTCACTGCCACCCAGTCAATTCTGATTCATAGAGTTTTTAAGACTGTATTTCTTCTTCTTCTTCTTCTTCTTCTTCTTCTTCTTCTTCTTCTTCTTCTTCTTCTTCTTCTTCTTCTTCTTCTTCTTCTTCTTCTTCTTCTTCT
>NW_022105611.1:6752989-6763420 GCF_000313985.2 Echinops telfairi | reverse complement strand
AGGGCGTCACCATCAAGATCGCTGTTGTTTTTAGGTGCCATTGAGTCAGTTCCAGCTCCTAGTGACCTTTCTGCACGACAGAATGACACACAGCCAAGTCCTGCACCGTCCTGATATTTGTTCCTGAGCCCACTGTAGCCTTCCTCTCTCTCTTCCTCTCTACTTTACCAAACACAGTGTCCTTCTCCAGACACTGGTCTCTCCCTAAGATTACAATTTAGAAATTTCAGAAGCATTTCTACTACGTCCGATAGAGTCATTATGAGTTGGAATGGCCTTGATAGTAGCAACAACAAGGCCTTGCCAAAGGCCCCAAAGACCCAAATGATGGGGTTTGGATTTGCAGCCAGAGCTTGTGACTCCAAAGCCTATGTCTAAAATATAATGTCTGATATTATGCACTTCAGCAGTATACCCTCCAGAGGCCAAATTTCAAATTACAATATCATAATTTAGCTGTTGTAGCGTCTTGGGCAAAGGAGTCCTTCATTACTACTGTTAACAACTGTTGAACTACAAGGTCAATAGTTCAAATCCAGCAGCTGCTCCAGCTGAGAACGATGAGGCTTTCTATTCCCGTAAACAATGTCCTAGGGTCACTGTGAGTTGGAATCACCTTCCTGGCAGGGAGCATGAGTTTGAGTCTGGTGCTCTTGTGGAAGTCATCTACACCCTTTAACACTCTTTTCTCACCTGTCAAATAAAGATAATACTTACCAGATTCAGCTAGGTCTTCTGAAAACAGATCTCTTGATAGAATTAATGTGAAAGAACTTGACCAGGGCAAAACCAAGGAAAGAAGATGGGGAACTTGAAAATGAGGAACCTTTTGTTCCAGGTGTGACCATGGAGATCCTTTCCAGAGGACGAAATGCGAGTGGAAGCGGTCTGTGCTGCGGCCACATTGAAAAGGAAAACAAGGAAGCCAAGAGCTATTAGATAGCTGTGCACATTTGAACCGAGTACAGCAAAGAGGGAAAGAAGGTTGTGTCTTATATAAAATCTGGAGAAAGTGTGCAAAGGCAACAGGGGAGACTCTAAGCCAAAGTCAGCCATCAGAGGAGTCCCTGGTCTAATAGAAGCAGTCCCCCCTCAATTCTGTGTGAATTGAGTCCATTTCACAGCAAAACGGTTGGGACTATTGGTCAATTACACTTCCTGCAGTTGGAAGTCTATGAGGTACATTGTCATGGGCACCACACTCACTTCCTATCTCCAAGACTCCCAAGGATTAATTAAAATAATATATGGAAGATTCATAGCCTGACACATAATAAGAATTCAAAATCTAGTAACTGTGTTAGGAGAGGCCCAGTGCTGTAACAAATCCCCCAAATGGCAGCACCTTAACACCATATCAAGCTCTTTTAATTTCAATACATTTGCCCCTTGTCAGAAAGGGTTAGGCAAGTCTTCTCCACACAGTCATTCAGGGACCCAGTCTTGTCAGCCCACAACTGACATGGGCTCTCCATTTGACTAGGGAAAGCATAGAGAGATGGAGCAGTAGAGTGTGGGAGTGTTGTATGAACCACTTGTGGGTGTGGCACAAACCACTTTCACTCACATTACATTCTCTAGAAAGTACCTTCATGGTCACCCCTAATACAAGAGGTCTGGGCAACATAGACCCTGAGTGAGAAGCTACAAGTACACAGTGGGGGGAAGAGAACAGGTTTTGGGTGGAGACTTAGCTCCACTCCAGTAGCAATTGTTCATCATGTCCTACTGCCAAAATCTACAGTAGCGTGCATGTACAGGGTGAAGGACCCATTCAATCTCGGGGTTATTCCACTTTGGCGAGGCTCAGTATCTAGGCTGTGATTTTTATCCTTGTAGACCGTGTGTCCTCCTCCCAGGACTGAGTATGGTGGGGACACTTGGATTTCCTTTTATCTAATTTGAGATATATAAACTTGGAGCAAGAAAAAAAATACGTGCTTTGTGTCATTTGTACATAAGGCATTTCCCATCCTGGCATCTCTAAGGATAATGGATGATAGTTTTTCCCCTCCAAAATACTCTTCATGCTTCATGAGCTATTATGAAAAGAAATAGCATGCTCTGCTGTAGAAGCACGCATAGTGAATGTCTTGTCATTCATTATACTTTTTCCTTTGTGGTCCCCCATGTGTTAACAGCACTTCCCTTTGGAGTTGCAAAGAAGAGCTTTGAGGGAAGAAAAGCAATGTAAAAGATTCTCTGTTCAGTTGGGTTACATTTGGAGGAGTTAACTATGTGCTGGTGTCAATCACAAAAGAACAACCCAAATTCCCAAGCGGACAAGAGTTCGGAAAGCTATTTAATTTTCGAGTTGAGTTGATATCCAGCATATTTGAGTTTTCCCCCCAAAGTAATAAATCTTGTCTTACAAAGTCAACAAAAGATAATATTATAGTTGCGAAACCTTTGGTAGGCTTTGCAAATAGCCTACCGATACTTCACAGTAGTGTGGCAGGATACACAGCTTCATTCATTCACTTAATATATTTAATGAATACCTTCTATGTGCTGGGCACTGCTCTATCCATGAGCTGTCATCCACTGTAACTTATGGAGAAACGGAGGAGCATTGAGGTAGTTAGTTTATTGTACCAACCTGGCCGATAACCACATGTGGGATTAATTGAAGGGCGGAGAGATAAATGGCTCACTGAGTCGAGCCTCTCTGGTCTCTTGCCCTTTGATCATCGGACCAGTGTGTGGCTGCCTTGCTTGCTCTGTGCCTCGATTTTCAAGCTACACTACCTGTGGGAAACCTAACCGTAGACTGTGTTGCTGTAATTTGAGGTTCCTTCAAGACCTGCTTCACCACACCATTGGAATTTACATCTCTTGAGCTGGGGACTGTCATCCTGTCATCTGGCTGACTGTTGGTGACCTGCCTTGCTGTTTGCTGCCTGTGCCCGGATAGCCTGAATTGCTCTACTGAGGACTACCCGGCGGCCCTCAAGACTCGAAGGACTGCCAGTGTCTCACAACTGTCTCATGGGAGTGAGTTGCACTGAGCCATTTGTACTGCTTTATAATTGAATTAACTGTTAATTTCTTATGTTATATATCCATCTGTATAAATATGTATATAAAATTATTAGCGTTCTGATTTGTTTCTCTAGAAAACCCTGTCTAACACAAGCATGGATACGTGATTTCCCGCCCCCAGTTTACATGCCTTGCCAAAGGATTAGAATTTGCTTAAGACCAAAGAAGACCCAAATCCATTGGATTTCAACTCATAATGACTCTGTAGGACACAATAGAACTGCCCCATAGGCCTTCCGAGGCTGTGATCTTGACAGGGCAGACTGCCAGATCTTTCTCTGTTGAATGGCTGGTTGTTTCCAACCACTGACCTTTCAGTTAGCATCTGAGTGTAACCACTGGGCTACCAGGGCTCTTAGAACCATTTTTTCTACATTCACCAAATATAAGTAGGGGTTTTATAACAATGTAAAAGCACATAATATTTTGCTCATTTTCCAGATGTGGAAACCAGGGTTTAGAGAAGTAGGAGCCTTAGCCCAAAATCACAGGGCCTGTAAGGGGCAAAATTGGAAGTTGAAGCCAGGTCTGGCTATAAGTGGAAAACAAGTTGCCGTAGAGTTGCTTCTGGCTCAGGACAACGCCATGTGTGTCAACGTGAAACTGTTCCCCTGTGTTTGCAATGGCTGGTTGTTCAGAAGTACATCACCAGCTTCTTCCTTCTAGGCATCTCTGGTTGCACGTAACCACAGCCCTTCAGTGAGTACTACCATGGACTCCCCAGGGAGTGGAGCGTTCTCCTTTGCCTGAACTGACTTGTTGCTGACAACCATGACCAAGGGACGCTGCCCTTTGGGCCACAACTGATTGGAGGGCACAGCTCCCCCTGTGGGCATCAGTTGCTGTTCAAGCCTTGCCCATTCAAGGTGAGTCACTGGCCTCTGCCTGGTTTTGTTGGGTTCCAGAGTCCCCTGCTGACTGTCCCAGCTCTTTCCCTGATAACTGGGAGGGGCCATGCCTTTCCTCCTTCAGGCTTCCTTTGTTCTCCCTGCCTGGGGCATTTCTGGAAATGAGTGCCACATGCTTTGGGCTGCCAATTGCAAGGTCAGCAGTTTGAAACCACCAGCCTGATCCACAGGAGAAAAATCTTCCTGTAAAGATTTACAGTCTCAAATTTCCACAAGGGCAGCTTTACTCCACTCTATGGGGTCCCTGAGGAGCCCTGGTGGTGTAGTGGTTATGAGTTGGGCTATGATCCATATGGTTGGCAGTTTGAAACCACCAGCGGCTTTGCAGGACAAAGACTGGGCTTTCTACTCGCGTACACAGTTACAGTCTCAGAAATCGCCGGGGGTGGGGTGGGGGGGGTGTCTCTGTGAGTCAGCATTGGCGAGATGGCAGCGCGACTGTTTTGGGTTTTATAGGGACCCGAGGAGTCAGAGTTGACTGGATCACAGTAAGTTTGGAGAGTTTGAGGAACTGTTGCATAATTTTCAGGACCCAGTGAAAATGAGGATTTCTTGCTTAAAAACAATTATTAAACATTTCAAGGCACAAAGAAATAGAAGCAAGAACTAGGAGGCAAAGGGTAGTTATAGAGATCTAAATACAGGCCTATACAGATGTAACTATATTTATATACGACGAGGGGGAAATAGATCTTTGTACATATATTTGTAGGTTTAATATTAAGGTAGCAGATGAACAGTGGGCTCATGATCAAATACTCCCTCAACACAAGAACACTTTGTTCTAACAATTCAGCAGTCTGAGATGCTCACCTTCCTGGCACGATCACTGAAGACAATACACAAGCAAATGTGGAGAAAGCTGATGGTGCCTGGCTACCAAAAGATATAGCATCTGAAGTCTTAAAGGCCTGGAGATAAACAAATGGCCATTTAGCTGAGAAACAAACCCACATGGAAGAAGCAGACCGGCCTGTCCCAACTCGATCACTGAGGACAAAGTGGGTGCATAAGCAAATGCAGTAAAGAAAGCTGATGGTGCCCGGCTGTCAAGAGATATAGAATCTGGGGTCCTATAGGCTGGAAAATAAACAAGGGGCCATCTAACTGAGAAACAACAAAGCCCATATGGAAGAAGCACACCAGCCTGTGAGATCTCAAGGTGTCGAAGGGATCAGGTATCAGGCTTCAAAGACCAAAAAAAAAATCAAAGCATTGTGAATGAGAGGGAGTGTGGAGTGGGGACCCAGGGCCCAGTTGTGGACAATTGGACATCCCCTTGCAGAAGGGCTACATGGAGGAGATGAGCCAGTCACGGTGCAGTGTAGCAATGATGAAACATACAATTTTCCTCTAGTTCTTGAATGCTTTCTCCCCGCCACTATCATGATCCCAGTTCTATCTTACATATCCAGCTGGACTGGAGGACGTACACTGGTATAGCTAGGGACTGGAAATACAGGGAATCCAGGACAGATGAACCCCTCAGGACCAGTGGTGAGAGTGGTGATAACGGGAGGGTGGAGGGAAAGTGAGGGAGAAAGGGGGAACAGATTACAAGGATCTACATATAACCTCCTCCCTGGGGGACGGACAGTGGAGAAGTGGGTGAAGGGAGATGTCGGATGATGTAAGATATGACAAAATGATAATAATGTATAAATTATCAAGGGTTCATGGGAGGGGGGGCAGGGAGGGAGGGTAAAAATGAGGAGCTGATGCCAAGGGCTCAAGTAGAAAGCAGGTGTTTTGAGAATGATGATGGCAACATATGTACAAATGTGCTTGACACCATGGATGGATGTATGGATTATGATAAGAGTTGTATGAGTCCCCAATAAAGTGATTTTTAAAAAAAACAAACAAAACATTTCAAGATGGCAACAGCAGAGTGTTAAACCCAAGGTCAAAGCCCTTTTGAGTGCAAGACCCTTCTAAATCGAAGAGTTCATAAATCTGTGAAGACTTGCCTCCCCCATGGTTGTTAGGACTTGGTCTGTCTGTTTAGTTCTTCCCTCAGTCACAGCTCTGTCCCTAATTTCCCAAGGCCTCGACAACCTGCCTCCCTGTGAGTGAGTCCTCAGACCCCGAACAGTCTCACTGACACAGAACACCCACTTAGCCTTGCAATGTGTGAAGTCAGGAGACTGATCGCAAGCGAAAGAGAGAATGCTGTCTATGGTTGGTGAAGTATTTGTTGAACCAATTTCTGACAACTGGAGTGCTTTTTGCCTTTTATTAATTAGATCTCCACATTCTGTGGTCAGTTTTCCACTTGGCCTGAGCTTCTTGGGGAAAATTTTTGGGTGTCCCTGCCAAACAACCACACAGAGATGCATATTTATGTTGTAAAAGCCAGCGTGTCTTCATGGACAGTTTCCTTCTTTTGTTGGACCAATTAAAAAGAAAAGAAAACAAAAGAACATGTATCACAGGGTTATTCAGTACAGTAAACCACACCCTTCTCCCTTTTAATGGTACTGACAACAGCCAGGCAGACTACGTAAGTCATATCCAAATGGCTCCCATGCATCCTGTTGTGAAATGCTCAAGCATCGGGCTGACAAAAAGAGAAACATTGAGACCCATCCGGAGAAAGGAAGCTGCAAGAGAGAAGGGCCAGAGGTCCCACTCTAGAATGGGTTGAGTATGCCCAAGACTCAAGAAGAACAACCATTTACTTACATGTACCAAGTCCGATGGTAGGAGTTTCATCTTCTCTATGTAATTTTTCAACAACCTTATGCAAATAGCTAATCCGTCTCTCCTGATGCAGATAAGAAAACCACGGCTTGGAGAAACAGAATGTTGCTCAACACCACAAGGCCTGTGAATGGCAACACTGGAGCCTCTATCTTAGGTCACTCCCCTGTTTGCATTGTTCCTACTCCCAGGGGAAGTGACGTCTTGGCCTTGCAGCCACCAGTGATTGGACAAGGGTTGGACACCTGGTACAAGGACAGACAATCCCAGAATTGCTCAGCAGTCTGTGTAACTAGAAAGTTGACGTGACTTCATCTACTTTCTCTTCTTATCACCTTAGAATCAGAAAAACTCACAGCCAGGTGGCCATCCAGGCCACGTGCCAACCTAAGTGAGGAGAGCTACATATGGCAAAAAAGAGGGGGACATAACACAGTACGTGCAAAAAAGAGAAACAGAGATGTCAGGGAAAAGTAAATGCAAGAATGAAAGAGACAGAGAGGCAATGAGAGACAGTAGAGACGAGAGCAGAGAAAGAGACACAAAGCCAAAGAGAATGGAGCCCTGACAACAGCCTCCTGGGGTTCGGATAGAGTCTTCTTTGGGTCTTGTGGAGGCCTGGCTGCACTGTCCTTGAAATCCTGCTAAGTGTGTGGGTCCTCATCTATCTCTGTCACCTGTACTTATGCGAGGGGGGCTCTGGACTCTGTCTCCAGCAGTCTGATGCCAAAGGCATTCTTAGTCCACTTGCCTACTGCAGCCTTCATTTACCTCTCCTACCAAAGTTTCCATAGACCAAGATTCTTGTTTCTGCTGTCTTGGTTAACCTTTTATAGCAACCATCCTTTAGTAAAGAGCAGAGCTCTGTCTCAGTGTGATGCCCACGTCACATCTCTCAGCCCTTGGTCTGTCTCCAGACATCCTACCACCACAATTGTGATAGCCACCTTCTTAGTTAACTTGGTTGGAATTCAAGTGCCAACAAGGAGCTGGTGGTCATAGCTGGAAATTGACTCTACCCTCAATTCTTCAAATGCAGAATTCAGGACTCTTCTCTGCCCATCTCCAGATAAGGTTTTCGTAGAGTCAAAGGATTCATCTGGAAATATAATTAATAAAAGTAGAGGCAATGTTGCCCAAAGATTAAGGCAAAAGTAGCCTCTAGCTTCTTGTCTAAGTTCTCTTCCTTGGGCAAGTAGATCAGCATATCTAAGTCTTGGGATATATGGTGGTTCAATGGTAGAATCCTCACCTTCTGGCCAATACCCCTCAAGCAGTCACCATGTGAGTGTCAGGCATGGGTTGAGGGCTGCTACAATGTGGAACAGCTTTAAGACTCAGATAGACTTCCAAGGAAGGCCTAGCAATCTACTTATGAAAATCAGCCAGTAAAAACCCAGTGGTTTACATAATCTAATCTGCAACGGATCATGGGTTAGCACAGATCAGGCAGAGTTTAATTCCTTGAGCAAAGGATAGCCAGTAGTTGTGGGTGGAGCTTACTTGACAACTGCTCATAACAACATCTGTATAATGAATGTGAGCAGATGCCATGAACTGAGATCCCTTCCAGATCAACATGCTAAGATCTCTATAAATGCCATTCCCTTTGATGACAGTGTTAGACTGGGTTGCCTAGAGAAACAAATCTAAGGACACTCATATATATATATATATATATATGAATGAGCTTTAAATCAAAGAGCAATTTTTTATAAAGAAAACATCGCAGGCCAGTCCTGATCAAGTCTGTAAGTCCGATACTAATCCACAAATTCTTCTTCAGACTCACGCAGCACATGCAATGATGTGTGGGAACATCACAAACCAGTGGGTGCAAAATTTGTGGATCCAGTGGTGGTAGAAACATTTCCAGGGCTCTCACAAGTCTCTGTGTGGCTCTGGCAGCTGTCCCCATGACTCAACGTCAGGAAGGTGAAGCAGACCAAGAGTGTGTGTGTGGCCCACCTCCAGGGAGGAAAGGAAGTTCCCAGAATCCTCATGAGAAGGCCACACTCACAAGGAGGCATCATCAAGTTGTCACCTGATTGACAGGCTAAACTCCACCCCATTCGCTCTTAATACCCTCAAGTTGACAGGAGATCCTGCGTCCTTTATGAAATGTGTGCGCTATCATCATCCTTATTCTAGCCGAACGAGTCAAAAACGCCTAGTAGCGGTGCTCAGTGGTTTACTAAAAAGAGTTAAATAAGCAGAGAAGCTATGAAAAGGTGCAAATTGAAGGCTTAAGAAAAATGGAAGGCATCTCCTGTATCGAGACTAATCTCACCAGCAGATCCAGGAACCTGTAGGAAACTGTGCAGAGTAGAGATTCAAGGACATGTCTTTTGATGAATTGGCTAATTTCTGAACTAAGTTTCACAGCAGGTCTAACTTGAAGGCTTTATTTAGGTAAAAGTCACATTGAGCTTCAGAATCTGAGGCCTCGTCTGACTCAGAGGTTCAGAATCTTGGCCTGCAATTCAGTGAGTCATGGTGATGAAATTTCAAGAGAAAAGGACATTTTAAAAATGCAACAACTGGCTGTACTTCTTTTTCCAGGTTATTTTAGTTTATCTCCTTTTAAAGGGGCCCCTATATGGTTCTGGGTGATACTGCCTTTCATGAAGCCTGCCCTTGGGCCCTCAGAGACCCATAACTTCAGGGCTTCCTGGTATTTACTCCTTTTAAGGAAGCCAGCCAAAGATTGGGGCACTGGCCCTCAGGCCTCCTCTGACCTTCCTTTCTCTGACTGTGAGCTTGTGGTTCTGTGAGGAGATTGAGTTCTCTGGGGAGCCCAAGGCTAGGGCTAGACTGGGTTGGGCTGGATGGACCACCCCGGTGCTAGGAGTTCTACCCAGAAAAAGAACGGAATGTGAGGGTCTCCTTTTACCCAACCTCATCATTCTTCGGACCCTCTCTGTGCACAGGCCCACTTTGTGCCTTTTGACCAAGCTTCCTCCTAGGGCAGGCAATCAAAGCTGACTCCGGCTTTGCAGTCAGAATATTTCCATCAGGAATGAGATGTGGATGAACAATTTCTCCACTGTTTTCTGCACAACAGAGGATTCTGTTGTCAGTGGGCAGGCGTGGCTCTGTTCCCATTTTCAGTTACCCTGATGGAGAGCTTTGCCTCTTCAATGTTGCCATCCCTCCTCAGGGATGCCTTGTCTCCTGAGCTCACTGGGATTCCCTTCAACAAATCCAAATGGAGCAAAGAGCTACTCAGGTCTTCAGGGAACATGATTGGTAACCATGGACCCAACTTCAAAACAACAAAACAAAACAAAAACACCTCACTGGAATCAATTGAGTCAATGCCGATTCAGAACTGCCCTTGTGAATTTCTCAGACTTTAACTCTTTATGGGAGTAGAAAGCCCTATCTTTCTCCAGAGAAGTGTCTAATGGTTTTGAACTTCTGACCTTGTGTATCAAAACCCAACACATAACCACTGTGCCACCAGAGACCTAGTGAGATTTGAAAAGCCTCCAAAATTCCAAATATAGGGGAAAAATACTGCTACAAAATCATAAAACTCTTGATTAAATAAAAATTTCAAAATTTGAAGCTTTTCTTTTTTTTTTCAATGTCTCTTCCCGAGGTCTCTAAACTTCTGAAATTGAAGTTTCCATTTCTCTAAGCCTTTCCTGAAGAATTCTGCACTCTTTGATTTACAGCACATAAAAATGGCAGTTTGGAAATCCTCAAGGGCAGCGATTCTCACCTTTTCTAATGCCGCAACCCTTTAATACCGTTCCTCATGTGGTGACCCCCC
>NW_022105611.1:6745319-6750964 GCF_000313985.2 Echinops telfairi | reverse complement strand
TATCTCACTGGTAGTGGGAAGAAGACCCCCTTTCTTTGAGCCTGTTAAGTCTCAATGTCATAGCAACCTGCTCTAGGCATGGTGTCTCTAAGGTTGTTCAACTCAGCTTTGTCTTGGATTGAAAGCAGAGAAATCTGATCTCTCAAAGACCTTGTTATTTCCAAGATCTAGTCCGTGGCCCTCATCAGTGAAACTTCTGAGATCCTGCTCACATCCTAAGTGCATGTTTCCCATCCTAACTTTACTCGGTAGATTGTGGGGATGGGGGTGGCCTGAATTGCACACTGCCTGTGTATCAGCCTTTATGAATCCCTGGGTGTGGAGACTGCTGGGAGCCAGGGGAGGGGATGTGGAGCAATGGTTAAAAGCTTGGCTGTTACACAAACCTGAATTTGAGACCTGGTCAAGATACTTGCTTTACTTTCTCCATGATTCAGAATGAAATAGAGAGAATAGTGTACTTCAAGGGCTTCATAGAGTAGGAAATGACATATTATTTATAACTGACCCACATATAGACTGCTCTATAGCAATTTTTGTTATAACTGAGAACGAACAAACAGATGTTAAAAGGGTCCATGTTAGAGGGTCCATGTTTCCTTACATAGAGGATTTATGTATTTACAGAATATTGTTCCACTCTGATAACCAGTGAGTCCCACCCAGCATTCATACAGTAGGTAGCAGCAGAAATTGAGATTGCTCCCATTGAGAAGGCACTTCACTTTGCCTGTTCCTGTTCCACCCATACGCTTTGCTTGTGAGTGAAATGATGCCCTCATGAGCCAAAGGAGGGAGGCATAGAAGCATAGGGCAGGGACACCTGGCTCTCCAGCACATCGTTAACCTCATGCCACCTCAATAGAAATCTGCTCCCAGAATCCCAACAGTAAAACTTAGAGCCCCATATAGGACGGTGAAAACGGAGTCAGAGTTGGCTGAGTCACTGTCATGAGACCACACAATGACTCAGGCAGAGGCAGCCTGGGGACACATTTTTTCATCTGAATTCTTTAAACTGTCTCTAACCAGACAGCTCTCCTTGAGGAAGAGACGGCTCCAGGGCAAAAAGGGGTGGGACACCTGGTGAAGCAGCAGTGTCCTCATCTGGGGATGACGATGGTTCCTTGGCTTTTTGCAGAGCCCAACAAGAGCTTGGAGCTTTGTGCAATGGATTCCAATAGTGTTTTGTCATTCCCGACCCCATGTAGCTGATAATAAACTCATCGCTCACCTAAAATCTGCTGGTTGCCCTTAGGCACTCATCCTCGCTCCTCAGTTTCTGGTGACTGATTGTGCTTCAACATTAGTGGAACCCCCGGTGCAGGCACTGCAGAGGGCAGGGGAGGCGAGGACGAGCACGGGCTTAGCTGTGGCCCCAACCTGGATTCGAAACCCAGCAGCACATATGACTTGGTCCTGGGAAAGCCACTTACTTGCTTCATTTCTTTTTTACAATTAAAAGAGAAAATATGTGAGGTACTGCTTATAAATTGACTACAATGCACGAAGAGGTCTGTAAGGAAACATATATTCTAATATTCATTAAGGATTTGTATTCCCATTGATGATGTCCCTTCATCACAATTTTGCCAATTGTTTTGAGTGTTAAACAATTTTTTTAATATTTATTTGGGTGCAGAAAATAATCTATGTGAATATACAAAAGAAAAATCAAGCTGGATCAAGGATCTAAACCATATATAGGACATAAACTCCTTGAGAGCAAGGCCCGAACCAGCCCCTTTTGTGTCTTCGGAGCCTGGCAGATGGCGTTCCGTGAGTGGCTACAAGTCAGTAAAAGAGTGAATGGTGTGTATTTCCATCCTAAACATTTTTGGAGTTTGTCTCATTCACATTTGGGCATAGTCATTCATCAAGCAAGCCACTAATGCATGCACAGCTCTGCCCCAGATGTTATGTAAAACACGAAATAAGGTTTAGCCTTCTACATACAAAACTCTTGATAACAGTCACATGACACAAAAACGAATCACCTGCAGTCCAATCAAGTTGATATCAGCTCGTGGTGACCCCTTGTGTGTTAGAGAAGAACTATGCTCTGTGGGATTTCCAGTGGCTGTTATTTGAGAAATAGATTGAAAGCACCTATGGGTGCTTGAACCTCCAAATGAACACATTAACCACGTGCTCCAAAACACAAGCTCACAGTAATGCACCACGGATATTCAAGGCAATGAGTGACCACAAGTCTTAGGCTAATGCTAAAAAGTGTCTCTGAGGCAGAATTGGGACGAGGGACTTGGGAAAACTGATGGCTCTACCAGAAATCAAGATAAGCTGAGACATCAGGAAGGAGGTACAGTCCTGTCAAAGGGCTAGCAGCACAGGAACACTTGTCATCTTCTGCAGCCAATAAGGAGGCTGGCTGGGCCAGCCTCAGCAGGGAGTTTGTGAGAGCTGGCTGCTGTATGACTGGGTGTTGAGTCCATTCTGACTCGTGGTCACCTAAGTATGAAAGAAGGAACCATTGCTTGGTCCTGTGCCATCCTTGCAATAAAGAATACGTGTGAGCCCGTTGTTGAAGCTACTGGGTGAGGGCCCTTCTACTTTACCAAGCAAAATGTCTTTCTACAGGGACAGGTATGTATAATTTTTTTTCAAACCTGAGAAAGCAAATTTGAGAGACAGTTGCTTCTTCATCCATGCTGATCTCCTGTGGGCTTCATTAGCTGGGCGCTACATGGGAGCAGGGTCCGCTTGTTTTGCCTCTCCCTGGGCCTATGATAGACAAGACAGGGAAAGAGGAGGTTTGACTGATCATGTGTGAGTTTTACTCCTAGTTCTATAAAATAAACCAAACTCATTGTCTTTGAGTTCCTTCCAACTCAAAGCAACCCTATAGGACATTGCTTCTATGGGTTTCAGAGACTGTCACGCTTTACTTTTTTTAATTAAAAAATCATTTTATTGGGGGCTCTTACAGCTCTTATAACAATCCATACATCAATTGTATCAAGCATATCTGTACATATGTTGCCATCATAATTGTCTAAGCATTTACTTTCTAACTCATTACAGGAGAAGAAAGCTTCCTCTTTCTCTCATGGTGCTTTTGAAATGCCGAACTTGTGAATAGCAACCCACTACACCACCAGAGCTTCTTATCCATAAAATAGGTGGTTGGAATCCCAGCAGAGCAGATCTCAAATGCAGACTCGTAGGCTCCCCTACTAGCCATAGATTCCTAGATATGGGACGTATTTTATAAGCACTTCTGGGTGATTCTGATGCCTTTGCCTACAGAGCCCGTGCTACAGCGGAAGGACTACAAGTAGATGGCTTTAACAACCAGAAATCCACTCCACTGTGGCCTTCCTGTCTTGGCGGTACCGTGATAGGTTTCACCACTCAATTTTCTTACCTCCTATCTCTTGCAAGATAAAAGGTGATGCCGGCCTAAGAAAACCTCCCTTACTTCTGAGCAAGAGAGGTGACGCATGTAAGGGTGATGCATGCCACCCTAATCCTTCTCATTAATGTAATAAACATCCTCTGTAACATAGCTTAATCCTGCTTCATTAACCATCAACAGAGGTTAGGGTTTATAATACCTCCCAAGGCTTGGGGGCACATGGCCTAGCAGGGTTGCAACAGATTTTGAGAGGACACCGTTTTCTCCCTGATGCCTCACTGTAGGAAATGCAGGCTTACAACAAAATTCTACAAATGCTTGTGAATACTAAGATGCTAGTTTCTTACATAAAAAAGTAACTACCTCCATAGAATGATAGATCAATTTTTATACTAGCTGTATGAGAAAATGCATAACAACTAAAATCTATCCTGAATTCAGTAACATTTTGAACTGAAGTTTATTAATCTCAACAGGGATACATATGTTTGAAAAAAAATAGCAATAAGTATTTGTCGTGGGGACATGCTCTTTATTCAGAATCTAGACAATGTTTGAAATTCTCTGGATTAGCATAGTATAAACCCATCAACTCCCAGGGCTGTGACTCACAAATGGAAAACACTGATCTTGGCTATCTGCAAATCCCTCCTAAAAACTAATAATCCATGACTCTAACCAGTGACTTTATAGCTACTTGGCTAAATACGGGTTCCTTTTGCCTGTGTTTGAAATCTTAGTGAGTACTCTGGCTGAGCAGGACTATTGCTTCTGGGGGAAAAAAAAAGGGTGGGGGGAGGGCATTGAGTCATTTTCCACATATATCCACTGTATCAACTGATTCGGAAGAGAGCTGATTCTAATAGTAGCATACGTTTTAAAGAAAAAAGTACCGTTACTAGGATTCTAGTCCATACACGCACAAAACTATCACAAAACTATCCCAAACCATGCGTGTTTAAGCATGCCTCATACCCATGTCTGTGATGGGTGGATGGGTGCAGGCACGTTCGTTCCCACAGTGCTCTGTTTGTCTGTCTCATGAGGGTGCCTCACAAAAGACTCAGTCCAAACAGTGGTTTCTGTCTGCCGGGCCAGTTAAATTCAAGTCAGAGCCAGCAGGTTTGCTTTTTTGAAAATCCAAAGGGATCCTATTAATAGATTTTCTCCAAGAACACATGACGAATAAAGGACGTTCTTATTTATTTATGAACTCTTTATTGTGCAACTGGGTACAGGCTTACAGAGTAGACCAGCAGGTTTGCATTCAACAGTTCGTACGCATTTTGGTTCATCTCGTTCATTGCAATCCCCTCAGGGTATCCTCATTTATTCCACTTCCTCTCTGTCTTCGGTTTCCATTCTTCCTCCTTTACTAACCCTTCTGAATCTTGTCCTTGGGTAAATACTGAGCACCCCTTTGGTCTCTTAGATTGTTCTAAGGCGTGTGTCTCTCTCTTATCAACTCACGTACTGCTATCGAGTGGATTCCAACCCATAGTGACGTGACAGCACAGAGTAGAACAGCCCCTGTGGGTTTCCGAGACTGGAAATCTTTGCGGGAGTACAAAGCCTCATCTTTCTCCAGTGGACTGGCTGGTTTCAAACCGTTGCTTTATGGTTAACAGTCCATTGCGGAACCACTATGCTACCGGGCCTCTTCTTTGTTCCCTGATAGACCTGCCGATTGTGGGGCCACAGCTGTAAGTTCAGTTCCAGACCTGAAAGGTGGCTAAGGACCATAGGCCTGGAGGTTCCACCAATCTCTCTTTGATCAGTAAGCTGGGTCTGTTTTAGAATATTTAGTTTTATTCTACAATTTTCTTCAATTCTATCCGGGACCTTCTACTTTCAGACTGATTGGTAGTGGTAGTTGGGTACCATCTGGCTCTTCTTGTCTCAGGATCAGGGAGACGAAATTTGTGTGGCCCATTAGTCCATTAAACTAATTGTTTGCATGGGTCTTTGATTTCTATCCTGCTTCTTTTCCAGAGGGGGAGAAAACAATCGTTGCACATTAGATCTGTTCAGCAGCCAGTCACTACTCCCTAGAGTAGCATGTAGAACATTGTCATATGGACTGTATATGCTGATTGCTCATGGTGTCATCCGGAGAGCTCCTTATGAAAAAGGTTTAAGAAAATTGAAAATTGTATTGATGATGAGGGGTCAGGAGAGTTTCTCTAAATAAAATTCTTTTTTTCCATCACAACAATATATCTGCTCATGGAAAGTGGGCCTCCACTCAAGTACTCCCTCAATGCAAGAA
>NW_022105611.1:6736065-6741127 GCF_000313985.2 Echinops telfairi | reverse complement strand
GGGTCATGATAGTTGGGGGGGGGGAAGCATTAAAGAACTAGAGGAAAGTTGTATGTTTCAACAGTGCTACATTGCAACTATAGGATATTCTTGTTAAAATAGTAAATTTCTGTTGAAACACTGCACCGAAGTTTTATACACAGCCTTTCGGTGCCACGTTCTTCAAGAGCGTCACCTGATACGGTCTGCGCCCCACACCTTCCCCCTTGGTGATGCCCCACGGGTTCACTGGGGGTTGCTTTGCCCTTTACCTTTCTTTTGGTTGTTTGCTATGGAAATAACTGGCCTTAAAAAAGGAAGCCTGGTCCTCACCACCAACTGCTGGGGCACTAGGAAGGGCCATGCGTTATGTCACTCAATCTCAGGGCAACAGGAAGTAAATCCAACTGAGCCTCTCTTCCACTGTGCCCTTGCCTTCTGCAGCTGACTTCTGGTTTCCTGGGTAATCATGGATGTTTAGCTTCAAATTTTCAATAGAGACCCTGGGGATTGACTGCCTGGACTCCACTGGACTTAGGTCCGCCAATTTGGGTCAGCCCCGACTGCCGCTGAGGGCTGCTACGAAATATGCGGTGCAGCAGCAGAGTGCATGTGTACGCTTCTGCCCCAGGCGTGCAAGGGAACCTGAAAGAAGTGACCTTGCAAACCCATTGTGCCGCCACCCTTGCCCACATCATTTCCCTGCTTTGAGCTTCCCTTTCATAAGCTGTAAACTGGACCAAAGAAGCAGACAGGACTGTAAGCGTCCAGTTATGGGCCTTAGCACAAATTCACGACAACTTCCTTTGTGTCCAATTAAAACGTTGCCCCATGGGGCTTTCAATGGTGATTTTTCTCCCCTCTCCAATTCATCAACTTCTACACATCATTCAATTCCACCGAGTATATTCTTCGTGTCATACAACCATTATTGATATCCTTTTCTGAATTAGTCCGCCAGAACTAACAGAAACTCAGTGGCTGAGTTCTTGGAACTAGATCACCAGGCATCTCTTCCGGGTGCTTCTGGGTGGACTCAAGCCACCAGTCTTCTTAGTAGCAGTGCGGTAACCATTTCATGACCCAAGGACGATACCATTGAGGGAAACTCACTCTTCAGAACCCGTATCTTGAGACTGCATTGGCAATCCCTTCACTCACCGTCCAGCACCATCCTTGACACCTGGTTAGAAAGATGAATGAGACCCCCTTTCTGGATGCCTCTGCCTCCAGTTGTGATGGGAAGGAAAGTAAGACTGGCACCAACGCTTGCACCTCTGTGGCACTGTGAGCAGGAATGTGAACATAAGATCTTGTGGCACTACTTCTTGGCACATCCTTCCTCTGTTCCTAGGGGGAAGCGGAGGAACTCTCACTCCAACTAGCCATGAGAGGCAGGGACATCTGCTCTCTCTTACAGGGACACTCCACCCGAAGTCAGCAGTACTTCCAGGTGGCCCGCCCAGTGGCTGGGAGAACAAAGTCAGCTCTTCCCCACGCTCAGAGCTGGGGTCCTGCTACAGAAAATACCTCCTAATGGTCCACAGAAAGGCTAGGTCTTTCTCCTTTTGTATTCCGGTCAAAGTTATCTTCTCATTATATTCTGCATAACCGGACAGGGAGCAATCCTTTCCATTATGGCTACGATCTATTGAAGAAAGGTTTGTATGTTCTTCTTCTCAGATGGTAAGCTCAGTAGACATTCTTCTCATCGCAACAGTAAGGGTTTAACCAGGCAAATAGAAGCTTTGCTAAAAGTTTGTAACAAAAATTTATACCAGGAAATGGCTACAGAAAATCCGAAAGAGGGGAGAAACCGAAGAGGAGGGCAAATGGCAATAGAGATGATGGTACAGAGCAAAGCAAGGAAGGACAGAGTATCCGAGGAAACACCCAGCACAGGGGCATTCACACGACCTTGATTCGCGCACACCAACAATCTTAGCCTCACAGAGGAGCCTTAGAAAGTTGGGGGGTTTTAAATCATTTTATTGGCGGCTAGTACAGCTCTTATCACCATCCATCCGTCCATCCATTGTGTCAAGCACATTTGTACATATGTTGCCATCATCATTCTCAAAACACTTGCTTTCTACTTGAGCCCTTGGTATCAGCTCATTTTTTCCCTCCCACCCCCACCCTTCGTTTTTTTGTGTGTTTTTTTTCAGTTGTCCATAAGCCCTTCAAACTAAGATGTATGTTTGAGATCTTACCAAATCTTAAGTTCTTCCTAACATTTAAACTCTCAAATCTTTATTTCTCTCCTGATGAGAGAATTGGGCACGCTCTCATGGAAGTTAACCAGATCGATCTTTAAAGTAAATCAAAGGCTTTTAACTTAATTTTTGAAAACCACAATTAATGGGAAGCACATTCATTGCAGAGAGCCAACAACTAAATGAAGACAGCCTGCAGCCTGGTGGAGCTTGAGAGCTTGGCTGCCTGGGAGAAAGAGGGTGGGGCTCCAGGGAGAGCAGCGTGGCTGGGTCACACTCGGGAACGCCGTCAGGTCAGGGCGGCCTAAGCATTTCAACCGAGGTCCCTGCCTGGCAGCATTGCTCTCAGCTTCCCACATCTGCTAGGGCCCCTTGAAGGAACTTTCAGGGAAAATATACCACACCCTTTCCTTCAGAAAGACACCTCTGACCTTCACGTGGGCTCATTTGAGGCCCTCCTTAGGTCCCCCTCAGCACTCTGTGTCTGCCTCCACGATGGAACTGGCTGGTCGTGCACTCATGTTTTGCCGTGGCTTGCTTTCTCATTTCTCTGCTAGTGAATTGGGAACTCCCCCAGGGCAAGAACTGAGCTCTCTATATTACCTCAGCCCAGCACAGCCCTGCACATGTGGTGCAGGTAGAATAGATAACGTGAGAAATGAAGGAAGGAAGTGACAGATAGGAACCCAGGATTTTCTTAACAGCACAGTATCGTAGAAAGATTGTACAATCAGATATCTCATTAATATGAGGAAGCAATATATATTGAATACAATAGATAGTAACATGGTGCCTAAAGGCTAATTACAAGGGGTTAGATTCAGAGACTGCCTGGATAGACAAACAGGCTGACCAGGTGTGGGAGGGAGCATAGGGGTAGAGGATGTTTGTCTATGTGTGTTTACTTTTGCTTCAAATATTTCCGTGGATGTGGTGAAGCATACAGAGAAGAAAGTTAGGAAAATATCATAGACAACCAAACACCTTGAGGTAGTGAGTCTTTGGGTTTAGGGGATCAGGACCATAGTCTAAGTTGGGGCACCAAGGTCAATGGGCATAGCATAGTTCATAAACACAATGTTCTACATATTACTTTGTTGAACAGAGACTGAAGTCTTAAAAGCTCCTGAGAAGCCATCTAATGTACAACTATTGGTATCTCCTCAGCTAGAGAAAATAAGAATGATGATATCAAAAATACACATAATAATTATTCCAATTAGTCCAATAAATTATTGGTCGCAAAACATCAGTCTCCACAACTCTGAGACCAGAAGAACTAGATGGTGCCCAGCTATCACTAGCAACTGCTCTGAAAAGTATCGCATTAGAAGGTCCTGGATAGAGTGGGAAGAAAATGTCAGGAGTAAAAACTCAAAATTATAAAAGAAACCTGGTCAAATGGAGACTGGTGGAACCCCCAAGACTATGATCCATGGTCATCCAAATCTGGAACTGAACTCACTCCCTTGTTAGAATGAAGGAACCTGGGGGTATAGTGATCACGTGTTGGGCTGCAATCTGCAGGGTTGACAGTTCAAACCAACAGCAGCTCCAAGGGAGAAAGACTGAGCTTTCTACTCAATCAACAGTTACAGTCTCAGAAACCCCCGGGGTTGCTGAGTCGGCACTGACTCAATGGCAGTAAGAAATAAAGAGCATTTGTCCAAGGACACCATTAGAAAAGAAGGAGAAATGGGAAATGCAAAGAGAAGATATGATAAGTACATTTGGTACATGGAGGGGATACAATAGATGAGTTGAAACAAAATGTGTATGAATTAATGAAATGTAAAACTGATAATCTACTGTGTAAACCTTCACCCAATTCAAAATAAAAAGTAAAAAAAAAAAAAGGAATTTATCAACAAGCTCTTTGAGGCCCCTTCATAGATGAAATTCACAAGATATGTTCTTAGAAACTACAGCTTATATGCATTTAATGTAGAAAGAAATGATACTGATGAGGCACTCCGAGGACAAAGCGCTCTGTCCTGGGAGAAGTGCGGCCAGGGAGCTCCTTAGAGGCACGGAGGCAAACCCTTGTCTTGGGCACTTTGGACTCATTGTCAGCGGAGACCAGTCCCTGGAGCAGGGTGCCATACTCGTAGAACAGAGGGGCAGTGAAAAAGAGGAAGGTCCTCAACGAGAGGGGTGGACACCGTGGCAGCAGCAATGGCCTCCATTCCAGCACAGCAAGAGTCCTGAGGATGGCGCAGAAACGGGCACAGAAGGGGTCAGAGCCGACTCCACGGCACCGAACAACCTCAAAAATATTCATGAAAGAAGCCGGGTGGTGCTGTCGGATAGGCATGAGGCTGAGTGGTTCAAATTAGCCACGGAAGAAAGACAGTGCGGGCTGTTTCGGCAGAGCTTTTTCGCTTCGGAAAGCCTAGGAAGCAGGTCTACTCTGTCCTGCAGGGTTGCTATGATATCTGAATTGACTGGTTGGCAGCGTGTGAATATTCATGAAGGGGACTGCCCTAGTGGTCAATGGTTAAGCACTTGACTGCTCACGCTAACCGAAGGATCAGCAATTCAAAGTGACCAGCCGTTCTGGGGGGACAATAGAGCTTGGTGATCTGTTTCCCTAAAAGATTGCAACCTTCTGGAAGCATAACCACCTGAGAGAAGTAATGAGAAAGAAGGTCGACACACTGAAAATATAATGTCGTTGTGTAGCAGTGGTTAAATAGAAACCTAATTTGCTATTTAAACATTCACAGAAAACACAATAAACTATTTTAATTACAAAAACATTGAAGAGGGTAGTCGAGGAAACCCTATGGAAAATTCAATGACAGCCAATATTGATGAGGCACCTGTGCACTAAATATAAATGACATATAAATATGCATGGACTACAG
>NW_022105611.1:6733146-6734769 GCF_000313985.2 Echinops telfairi | reverse complement strand
GGGGGGGGCGTGTTGTTAATACATCTATCACTGAGATTGGTACCCCCTTCCTCCCCTTCTCCTTTCCCCTTCTCCCTATCCTCATGGTATTGCTACTCCCATAACTATTCCTGAGGTGTTTGCCTATCCTAGATTCACTGTGTTGCGAGCTCTTATCTGAACCAGTGTATATGCTCTGGTCTAGCTGGATTTGAAAGGTAGAACTGGGGTCATGATAGTGGGGGGAGGAAGCATTCAGGAACTAGAGGAATGCTGTGTGTTACGTCAGTGCTATACAGCACCCTGGCTGAATCGCCCCTTCCTGGCGGCCCTTCTGTGAGGGGATGTCCAATTGTCTACAGATGGGCTTTGGGTCTCCACTCTGAGCCCCCTCGTTCACCTCGATGTAATTATTTGTTTTGGATCTTATGATGCCTGTTACCTGTTCCTGTTGACACTTCGTGATCATACAGGCTGGTGTGCCCCTTCCATGTGGGCTTTGTTACTTCCCTGTTAGATAGCTGCCTGTTTAACTTCAAGTCTTTGAGGCCCCAGATGCTCTATCTTTTAATAGGACACTAGCTTTGAAGGATTCCTTCACCCGTGTGTGCTCCTCGCTGACTCTGTAAGCACAGGCTCCACATGGGCAAGACCTCTGGCCAACAGACGCGTGGGTCTCTGTCCCTGTGAGGAATTAAGTCCGGGGAAGAGGAGAGGCTTGAGCTGAAAGGGTTCAGTGGCCTTCACATCCTTCTAGATGCTGAACTCCTTTCCAGGCAATATCAGCCTCAGAAATTTGGCTCGGGTGTTTGCTCTGGCTCTTTTAACTGTTGACTTTTGGATCAACTCTAGGTTGGCTTGGGTTTGGAGCTTGCTTTTCCCAAATCAATAATTAACTTGAATAAACACTGCCTAACCGTCCTTCCATTCCCTTCCTTGATATCTTTGAAAGCATATGCGACTAAATGTTGCTGGCCAGAGGCTGTCCGGCTATCACCTTTGTAGAGGGACTAGCACCTTCATTGCACTGTGTCAGATCACAAGTCCACTGTCCTCAGATGAGAAAAATGAAGATGCCTCAATGGAACCTTGCAAATAATCTTCAAACTAGACCTCCAAAATGTGTAAGTTTTCTGAAACTTGGCACTAGCCCACTCATTCCATCCCAGCTGTCTTACTGCCTCCAATTTTCCACACTACAGAAATGACAGGCATGGTGAAGGAGATGGATGGTGATTAACCTGGGAGGCCGTCACAGCATAACCCTTCATTTTTAAAGCTGTGTTTTTTTATGTGTGTTGGTGTTAAAAATTTGCTGTGGTAGTTACATAATTTCATGTCAACTTGATAAATAAGTATAGGGGTGGAGTCTAGCCTGTCAATCAGGTCACAGCCTGATGATGCTTCTTTGTGCGTGTGGCCTTCTCGTGAGGATTCTGGGAATTTCTTCTCTTTCTCCTGGGAGGCGGGCCACACTCTCTCTTTCTGCTCTACCTGTTTGGGAGACACACTCAGAGAGCTGGAGGAGCCACGTGGAGACCTACGCCAGTGCTGGGATGCTTCTATTGATTTTTACCTACCGGCCTGTGATCTTCCTGCATTCGACATCATTGCATGTTCGATGTGAGTGTGCAGAGGAATTTA
>NW_022105611.1:6731235-6731597 GCF_000313985.2 Echinops telfairi | reverse complement strand
CACTTCCTGTGAGACATCCCTGAGGAGAAGCCACATGGACCTACCCTGATGTAGCCCTGGGTGCTGGAGCAGCCATGTGGAGACCCCTGCCAGCACTGAGATGCTTACACCTCCACTGGATACAAAGACTTTCTACCCACTGGCCTGTGATTATCATGCATTTGGCATCATTGTGTGTGATTTGTGAATTTGAGAAGGACTTTGTAGATTGGTTTCGGACATATGGGTTGATGTTGGACTTATGGGCTTGGACTGTACTGGATTGGGATGCTTTATTAATATATACTTACCCTTTATATAAAACTCTCTCTTACATATATCTGAGTTTCTGTGGATTTGTTTCTCTAGTCTACCCAGACTAA
>NW_022105611.1:6729874-6730879 GCF_000313985.2 Echinops telfairi | reverse complement strand
TGTTCTTTCACAGAAATTATCATTGTCATCCTTTTGTTTGGTTCAATGTCATGTTTCTCAAAGAAAGCAGATAAAGTAGGCAACATGTAAATTTTATTTTCATCCAATTTTTTTTACCAAAGCTGAAGTTTCATTTGAAATGATCAGATCTTTTTAGACAAATCGAGGCATGTTGCATTTGGTCCTTGCAGTGATCAATTTAAGTCATTCCATATGGCAAAGATGTCAACCAAGTAAGCTATTTTCTGCAGTTCACTTTTATCACTGAAAAGTGCTTCGAACTACAGTCTTGCTTTCTGATTAAAAAATGTTTGAGGTCATCACGAAGCTCAATAACACATTTTTAAACTTTTCCTCTCGACAATTATCTCACTTCAGTGTGAAATACCAGAGCATTATTCAGTGCATCCAACTCATTGCACAGTTGCGAAAACAATCGACTGTTTAAAGTGCTCACCTTTACCAAATTGACAGAACTTATGACGCTTCTCATTACTTCTTGTAACTCTTTTGGTAGCGTCTTCATTGCTGATATTTGCCGATGGATCATACAGTGAGTTTCGATGACTTTTGGTGACTCGTTCAGTACCAAACGTTGAAATCCAGATCGACATTCTAGCATAGCTGGAACACTATCTGTGCAGATACCACAAACCTTTTCCCAAGAGATCTTAAGCTCTTTCAGAAATGAACCAACTGTGTTAAATACATCATGTGCAGTAGTTGTCGTTCCAAGAGGTTTGCAAAAAAGAAACTCATCTTTAAATTTGCCATCATTAATATACCTCATGTAAACCAGTAACTGAGAACAGTTTGCAACGTCTATAGATTCATCAAGCTGGTTAAAGCTTGGAGTGAAGCAGATTTAATTTCCTGGATTAGCTGATCAAGAATATCAGCAGACATGTCATCTGTTCTTCTGCGGACAGTGTCATTAGATAAGGAAATTGCACTCAATTTCGTAACAAATGCATCTCCGATCACAACTTGAACAATGTCTTTGGC
>NW_022105611.1:6705733-6729552 GCF_000313985.2 Echinops telfairi | reverse complement strand
GTTTCTCAACTCCTGCTGTAACTATTGAGGAAAAACCATACTGTAAAAAATCCTCACTATACATTTTTTTCTTGACATTATTCTCTACACGATCCATTGTCATGGATGGTTTGCTAAAGAAAATAATATATAGCAATAGCTTTAATAATACAAAAGATGATACATAGCATAGTTCAGTCAATACAGTTCATTAAACTTTCCAATGATTTCTCATTCTGTGTTTTTTTTTTACATATCTGTTACTATCACAAGGGGGCAGTATTCACATCAACCACAGCTGAATATAAAAAGACCGATCAGCATCCAGATTAAGTTCTCATGGTAGAGCTATATGTATTTTTTGCCGTAGTTGGTTTTACAGTACATGATTTTACATTTACCCAGTAATTAAGATTCATGAAGTGTCATTTTACCTCCAGTATTGCTGCTTTCAACACAGCAGCTGCTCTCTACACTGTAGCTCCTCTCTACAAAGTAATTGCTCTCTACACATGTGTGAGTGGTCGTGTAAGCACATTATGGTGCCAACCCTATCACATACACCTGTATCTGTACGAGGTGTATCTGATGGAGTTGGCGTGATGATGTCATTATGCAGATTTCTCATATATGGGTGTGTCTGCATGTGGGCGGACCTGCCTGGAGATGGATAGAGTAGCAATGTAGCAGTTCTTAAGACCATCGGAAATAATGTGTTTTCTGATGGTCTTAGACAATCCCTGTGAACCGCTGCCTCACATAATATGAGAAGGTAGCTAAGTGTCATAACACAAAAACTGCCTAAGGAAAGACTGACGAGAAAGAAAGAAGCAAAAGAAGGCCAGAAAAGAGGTCCTAACGCATTCTGCTTTCTACACCGAGAGGAGGGAAAGAGGAGAGATGTCCCTTATTGAACTTCATCCATCGAACTGGGGATAAGCAACAGTACCTCATCAGGCCCCTTTCTTTCCTTTTTCTTTTTATTTAATCATTTTATTGGGAACTCTTACAAATACTATAATATTCCATAATTCAATTAGATTGATCATAATTGTATAATTGCTAACACAATCAGTTTCTTGAACTCTTTGATATTAGCTCCCCTTTATACACTCCTCCCCAGGGGCCCTTAATATTCTTATTTATTATTATTATTATTATTTTGGGTTTTGGTTTGTTTGGTTGGGTTTTTTTTTGCTTTATCTTACCCCATCCAATGCATCCATTCACCTACAATTCTGTTATTCATTCCCCTCGAGGGGGACTTATACAGTCATCCTTGCTATCAGATTCCCCCTCCCCCTCATATCCTCAGGAAATCGTTACTGTCCTTACTTCTTAACAAGATGCAAAATTCCCTTCCCAAACCTGGAGGCCGCTTAAACAGAGACTCAGTAATAAGGAACAGCACCCCTTCTCCAAGCTAATAAATGCAACTACAGCTGCATGCATTCACATTCTCTTTATTTGATTGTAGAGGAGAGACATCACTCTTTCTGCCCAAAGCCACCCACCCCTCCTATCGCAAAGGCTTCATTCCATCCATTATTGCCTCTCTCTTAAAGTGTCAGCCCCTCTCTCATCTTCTGACACTCTGTAAACCTTTGAGAGTCTTTCCCGCCCTTAAACGCACCCTGTCTTGAATCTCTGATCCATGCTTGCTTCTCTTTTCAATGAAGTCAAGCTTTTGAATAATAGTGTATACCCTTTTTATTTCATCTTCTATCATCCACACCTTTGGTTGCTGGTGGTGTAGGGGTTGTACGTTGGGCTGCAACCCTCCTGGTAAGCAGTTCAAAACCACCAGCAGCTCCACTGGAGGAAGACTGGACTTTCTACTCCTGTCAACAGTGACAGCCTCAGAAACCCACAGTGGGGTCACTATGATCAGCATGGACTTGATGGCAGTGAGTTTGGAGTGGTTTTTTTTTACTTTGGTCCCTATTTCCCTATACAACTATTTTGGTGAAGGTTACATATAACTGGCAGGTCTGTTGGTAGCATTTTGGAAATTACCTCATGGACATCTTTGTGTCGCTTGAAACTGTCAATCACATCTTCTTAAACACTCTATTGAGGACTTTGGCTTCGTATCCTTGGGTGGCATAACTGGTTCAGTGCGCAACATTTGTGCCTCTGACGGCAGGCCTGGTAATCTGACCGGAAAGCCTATGGAGCAATAAGCACTCTGCATACATGGGATGAGTCAGAATCCATTCCACAGCAATTATAACAGCCATCTTAGCTTAGGATAGGACTCTCAGTTTTTCTGTTCAGTCCTCTGAGCTTGCTCCCTCAGGAACTCTTGTAAGGGCTCCTTTCCAATCAACTTCAGGGTAAGGCCCTGGGTCTGTCTCCCAACCTCCTTCTTGTACTTTTGAATGACCCTCCTTACAAAGCTGTGTGTGACTGGTTATACATACCACAGGGCTCCAAGCCTTTCTGTCCTTGCTCATGTGGTTCCTCATTCCTAGGATGCCCTTCCCCTTTCTTCCTCTGGCTCACTCTTCCTTTAAAGGTCAGCTTGGAATTTGTCAGTGTTGTGGAAACTTCCCAGACCCAGACTCCGTCCTCCTCTCCTCGGACTGTCCTCACTCCTGTGCTCTCGGTAGCCCCATCTGCTATCCGTCTTTGTCACCGTGTGCTATTATTTTCTTTTTCTTGTTTGTCACTTAAACACTTGGGCCGGAGAGCACAGGGGGCCAGGGTGTCTGGGCATGTGTGTGTGTGTGTTACTCTTCTTTACAACTCCCGAGAGATACACAGCCACCAGAGATGGCAAACACAGCTCAGGAGACAGCAGTGTAGCACCTGCTCCTAATCCGGGCATGTGGAGCAGGCTGAACTAGGAAATCCAATTGGAGTCCCTAAGGTCCAATAGAGAACCCCTCTGACCCCCAAATCCGAAGCCTCAGAGCAGTCAGGCACTCTTTTGCTTCTGTTCCCAAGCTGTTCAGTGTAAGTGGAAAAAGCCATGCAGACGGGATGATAACAGGGCTGCAAAGGCTTATTATCTAATCGAAGTGGGGCCCTCAATGCCACTCCGAGATCCATACTTGGCCCTGGCTGACTCCCCATCACATTCCTCAAAGCACAGTTTGCAACTATTTCCACTCAAGTCCTTAACCCACTCCAGCCCTCTCACCCACACCTCCTTCTTTGGTTAGAAGATTGCATTTGCCCCTTGATTTCCTTCCCCTCAAACTAAATGCCTATTTCCCCTCCCCTTTCCTCTCTCCTCCATGTCATCGCAGGTGCGGTCCATGCCCCAGGATTCCAGGGTAACTCCCCGCCCTGCTCCTCGAGACTCTGGTCCCTTTTTCTTCCCTTTATTCACACACCTGAGCCTTCAACTCCCTCCTGGTGCCTTGTAACCTCATCATGTGCATAAGTGCATCAATTAATAATCATTTTTTTACTCTGCTCTTCCTGTGTAACCCCATCTCCTGTGTGTCCTGTTTCGGCTTCTGCAAACTATTCCTCGCTCGCTGGTACCCAGGCAGCCAGCACAGCATGACCAGAAGCCTCCCTCCAGCTATGCCCAGCACAGACATTTGTGACGTCTTTGGAAGTTAGCACATCTGGAGAACAGTGCTCATAATCACTTTCAATGGATTTTCTCTCTAGCGTGTCTGTGCACTATACCTGTACACCGGTTTCTGTCGCATCAGTTTCAATTACGGCTACCCCCATGTATGTCACAGTAGAAATGGGCTCCACAAGGTTTTCAAAGGTTGACCTTGAGAAGCAGAACACCAGGACTCTCTTCTGCGTCACCTCTAACTGGACTTGAGCCTGTATCAGCCATGGAAATGAACTGTTTATCCCCACCCTCCCCTGGGACTCCTGTGGGTTGCAGGCTTCTTAAATCATCCAGATCTTCTTATCCGAGTGGCTATGTTTTGCATTCTTGGCTTTTCTTTCCTACCAACACTTGATGGGAAATGTTTCCTGTCAGCATTCATTATGTCCCCTCCCATGACTCCAGGGATTTCTAGCTTCATAAATTGCATTAAAAAGTGGGCGCTCCATGTTCTGAGTTCCTGAATGGAGATACTGAATGAAGCAAGATTGAACCCCAGCCTCCGAAGCATTGCTTCGAGACCCCCAGATCACAGCCTAGCAGTTATTTGTATTTCCGCTTACTCTGTGGTCATGGTTCCACACCGTGCCTGACAGACCATCCTGGCCTTTTTCCAAGAATGCAGTTTCTTTACAATGTACTGTGCTTCCTCATATGCATGGATGTCTCTCACCCATGCTTCCCAAAGACTACGTGCTGGAGCTTCCACAGAGCATCTCTATTTTGGCTAATAGCTCCCTACACCGTTGTATGCAGCACTGGTGCACACACACCACTGCAAAGTCTCTGCGCCTCACCCTGGCATACCGGGCTCCACGACTTTATGGCCTTTCCTTCCACAGGTACACACACTGCAAAGATATAACTCTTCCACTTCCTTGAGTGACTCTGGGCACGCGACCATATATCCTCGAGTATAAGCCAACCCAACTATCAGCCGAGGCACCTAATTTTACCACAAAAACTGCATTAAAAATGTGCTGAAAAACTCGGCTTATACATGAGCATATCTGGTAATTAAAATCCTGGTATCTTTATGATAGAGTGGTGGTCAAAATTAAATTGCATACAGGCCCCGGTGGCACAGTTGGGAATCATTGGACTGCTAACTGCAAAATTAAATTGCATCGCATTTGTGAGGGAATTAAATGAGAAATCACACCGACCGTGAATGCTTATGTGAGGTAGAATGGGTGCCACAAACATGTTCACGTCCTTATCCTTGATAACTGTCAGAAGTTGATGCCTTCAAGTTAGCTCCAACTCATGTTGACATTATGTATAAAGACCAAATCCAGGGGTACATGCAGTAGCCAACTAAAAAGGAGAGGGTGGGGAAGACATGGATAGTGGGGGAACAAGGCACTACCCCACCCGATATTCCTGCTCAGAGTAGCCAATGCACAAAGAGGATCATATTATTCCTGCTCAGAGTAGCCAATGCACAGAGAGGAACATATGGCTGGCCCCACTACGAGACACGATGTCCCTCACTAACCCATAGCATTACAGGAGACAACAGTGGAGACAGTGTGGGAATTGTACCTGATTTGACCCCACCACACCGAGGTGAAACAGTAAGGGTGTGCAACAGAACAGCAAGGGGAGCAGAGCAAGGAATTCCTCAGGAATATAAAAAATAGACTGTTGGGCCAGGGAGTGGCACCTCATCAGACAACCTTAAACACTCCTAAAGATCAACAAACAGTCCTTAAACTATCTACAGTCTTTTTCTTTTTGTTGTTGTTGTTTTGTTTTCCTTTGTTGCTTTATTTTTCTCTGACTTGTTTTTGTGCATATTATTATCTCTGTATGTCTATCTAGATAAGATAGGTGGGATAAACAACCTGGAGGAGAAAACAACAGGACTGATGGGGACATGGGAGAGGGAGAAGTTGGGGGAAAGAAGTGGGTGTAAACAAACCCAGGGACAAGGGAACAATAAGCGATCTAAAATCGATGGTGGGGAGGGTGTAGGAGGACTGGTAGGGCTTGATCAAGCACAACGTAACTGAGAGGAATTGCTGAAACCCAAATGAAGGCTGAACATGATAGTGGGACAAGAGGAAAGTAAAAGGAAATAGAGGAAAGAATTAGGAAGCAAAGGGCATTTATAGAGATCTAAATACAGGCATGCACATATGTAAATATATTTATATATGATGATGGAGAAATGGATTTATGTACATATATTGATAGGCTTAGTATTAAGGTAGCAGATGGACATTGGGCCTCTATTCAAGTACTCCCTCAATGCAAGAACACTTTGTTCTATTAAACTGACATTCCATGCTGCTCACCTTCCTGACACAATCAATGAAGACAAATGGGTGCATAAGCAAATATGGTGAAGAAAGTTGATGGTACCTGGCTATCAAAAGATATAGTGTCTGGGGTCTTAAAGGCTTGAAGATAAACAAGAGGCCATCTAGCTGAGAAACAACAAGACTCACATGGAAGAGGCACACCAGCCTGTGAGATCATGAAGTGTTGATGGGATCAGGTATCAGGCATCAAAGAACAAAAAAATCTTATCATTGTGAACAGGGGGGGGGGGTGGTGCAGAGTGGGGACCCAAACCCGTAGGCAACTAGACATCCCCTTACAGAAGGGTTGCGGGGAGGAGATGAGCCAGTCAGGGTGCAGTGTAGCAACGATGAAACATTCAACTTTCCTCTCGTTTTTTAATGCTTCCTTTCCCACCCTCCCAGTATCATGATCCCAATTCTACCATACAAATCTGGCTAGACCAGAGTATGTACACTGGTACAGAAAGGAACTGGAAACACAGGGAATCCAGGAGAGATGAACCCCTCAGGAGCAGTGGTGGGAGTGGCAATACCAAGAGCATGGAGGGAAGGTGGGGTAGAAAGGGGAATCTATTACAGGGATTTACATATACCCCCCTCCCTGAAGGACAGACAACAGAAAAGTAGGCTAAGGCAGATGTCGGACAGTGTAAGACATGACAATAATCATAATAATAATTTATAAATTATCAAGGGATCATGAGGGAAAGGGACACGGAGGAAGGGGAAAAATGAGGAGCTGAAACTAAGGACTCAGGTAGAAAGAAAATATTTTGAGAATAATGATGGCAAAAAATGTTCAAATGTGGATGTATGTATGGATTGTGAAAAGAGTTGTATGAGCCCCCATTAAAATGATTTTTTTAAGTAAAGTATTGTCAATATACTGTGATTTTCACCCAATAGATAGCAATAGTTAACATGCTAAATGGAGATAAGATTGAAGTGATCTCATTTGATCCACAAGAAATGCTCATGGAAGCAGAAGTCAAGAGATCCAAAGGCATGTTGCATTTGGTCAATCGGCTGCACAAGACCTCCTTAAAGTGTAAGAAAGCAAGGATGATACTTTGAGGCCTAAGGTGCACCTGACTCAAACCCTGATATTTTCAATAGCCTCCTAGGCATGCGAAAGTTGGACATTGAATAAAGAAGGCAGAAGGAGGAGGAGGAGGAGGAGAATCAATGTACTTGAATTGTGGTGTTGGTGAGGAATGTTGAAAGTACCATGCACTGCCAAAAGAATGATCAAATGTATCTTGGAAAAAGTACAGCCTGAGTGATCCTTGGAGGCAAGGATGGTGAGACTTTGTCTTACATCCTTTAGACATGTTATCCAGAGAGAGCAGTCCGTGGAGAAGGGCAGCATGCTTACTAAAGTAGAGGGTCAGTCAAAAAGGGGAAGATACTCAAGGAGATGGATTGATCCAATGGCTGCAATAATGAACTCAAACGCAGGATCAATTATGAGAGTGACATAGACCGGGCAGGGTGTCCTTCTCGTGCAAAGGTTGCTGTGAGTCGGAACCCACTCAATGGCCACAACCACCAGAGGTTGCCGTGTATACAGACTGTCAGGGTTTAGCTGCTGCATTTGCGGTACTTTGTAAAGGCAGCAGTCGAAGCAAAGGTAGTGGTTCTAAATTTGCTATTCCTTCCGCTTTATGACGGTGTTTCTCATAAACACCGCCACCACAGCAGATATTCACAGAGCCTTTCCCAAGGTATTATCTTGCCTTTAAAGATGAGAGAATTGAAAGGGGGTGGGGTAGGGGGTGATTAAGTAAGCTGCCCAAGATCACACAGTCCCTGAGATACTCAATTAGGAATTTCTTTCAGAATATCCGATCGCAAAAACACGTCTGTGTTCCTTTCACTACACGACAGCTAGTTCCAGTCGATGTTTACACATTCGGGGTGGGGGTTCTCAGGTTTGCTTCCTGGTCTCTCTCTCTGCTAAAATGACTGGGAGGCAGTATTTCCAGCACCTCTGAGCCCCTTGTCAGTTGATGCCCTGTCTTGGTGATAGGTGCCACACCTCCGATGCTGGCTCAGCTGGAACCCACATTCGTGTCAGGCTGGCTTCAACTTCAAGATGAAAAAGGCAGATAGGGAATGACACATTCTGAAGCCTGAAGCCACCCCCCCCCCTTCCTCCCCAGCACAGACAAGACAGCTTGGCTCCCTCTGGTTTGGGATCCTTGGGTGAACTTTTTAGTAATATGAGTTTTTATGAGTACAATTTTATTTAAAGAAGTTTAAAATCCCATCTCCTACCACCACCCCCAAAAAGTTACTTTTCAGTTAAAATAACCTTGGAAGTAGCTTAAAAACCAAAAGCTAAACCCTTTGCCTTCAAATAGCTTCAATCTGATGGAGACCCTCTAGTCTGGGGCATCGCTGTCTCCGTAGGCTCTCGAGGTCTGGTCTGTATGGGAGCAGCCTGCCTCCGCTTTGTCCCAGGGAGCAGTTGGCGTGCTCCATCCTCTGACCTTTCTGTGAGCAGCCAAATGCTTAGCGACTGGGCCTCCAGGGCTCTTTGGAGGTCGTTTAAGGATTTTATGTCTAATTTTGTACAAATGGATACATTAAATGCATAGCAATTTCTTCATTTGCTCAGTTAGCTATTTAGTATTTTAAAAAATTATCTTTGGTCTGATACCTTGTTATAAAAAAAAGAAGAAAAAACAGCTTACTGCATTTTGCTTATTGTGTTTTTTCTTTATTTGTTTTTAAGTCCCTAGACCTTTTTAGGCATTTCATCCATTTTATTAGTGGATGAAGCTGGAGCTATATCCTTCCTTTAATGTAATAAATCAGTTCCCTTGGGAACCATCTTAATTTTCTTTACTTTTTCAAACATTATTGCAAATACCCACTGCTAACATGCCTGAGAATACAGCTAGCTCTGCTCATTCATTTTCTGACCCTCTCATTTGCTAAGTGCTCCCAAGCCTGCTTTCCATCAAAATTACGACAGTGTTTTCATTACCTCCAATTCCCATCCCATTTGGCTCCGGGTTCCCTGCAGCAGAAGCAAACAGTAATCAGTGCAATGGCATTTTTAGCTGTTGAGACCAACTCTTCCTCTTTAAAGGAGCCCTGGTTGGCGGATAGTCAAGTGCTCAGCTTCTAACGGAAAAGTCAGCTATTCGAACCCTCCGGCAGCCCAGAGGAGAGAGGTGTGGCAGACTGCTTCCGTTAAGATTTGCAGGATTGAAGCTCTATGGAGCAGTTGTGCTCTGTCTCGAGGGTCACAGTGAGTCCGAATCTACTAGATGACCACAGAGGTTGGCATATACAGAGTTTTTGTCATTACATAGATAGCAAAGATTTCCTACCAACCGAATCCTAATTTTTCGGCTAACTCTGACCCTGGTTTGGACTGTTTCACCTGAGGTTACAAAGGTTTCCTCAGTTTCTCTGTTACATGAAGTGACCGAATCAATGAACTCCCTCCATCGAGTCCACGCCAGCCTCCCGACCTCACGGGACAAGGTAGACGTGCCCCCTTGAGTTTCAGGGACGAACGCTTGAGGGGAGTAGACAGCCTTGTCTTTCCCATCGGTGCAGCCTCTGGTGGTTTCTGACAGTTAGCCTTGCTCTTAGCGGCCCATAATGTAATCACTACACAACCAGGGCCTCTTCAAAAGTAAGAACACTGGGTTTTCTCTGCTAACTTTACAGGTACAGTGCTGCTTGAATTACCTGAAAAATGAAACACTTAAAATTTATTTCTATAGCATGTACCTAACTGCTCAGTCACAATGATATTTCACGATCATTTGAATTGGGTCACTTCTCACTTATTAAATTATTCTGTGACACGCTGCATTAGGTAAACCTACTGAACAAGACCTTTCTTAGAGGATTGAACAGCATGGATGTTACTTTGAGGACTAAGGAGCACCTGACCCAAGCCACTGTGTTTCCTTTTTTTTCAACCATTCTACTAGCATATAGTTCACATATCATACGATTCAATAAGTCAGTAATATCCAGAAGAGTTGTACAATCATCACCACAATCAGTTTTAGAACATTTTGTTCATTCCTGTGCTCATCATTGTTAGCTCCCCATTTCTCCCAACCCCCTGAGCTATCATACCCCCAAGGAACCAAGTGGATCATAAGGGAGACGATAAATGATAAATTTTAACCTCGCTGCATCCACAACAATCCACAAATGCATCCCTCATCTTAGCAAAAGCCAGGGTGTTTAAAACCTCTTCATATGCATGTGAAAGTTGGACTTTAAATAAGAAAGATCAAAGAAGAATCAATGCATTTGAATTATAGTAATGGCAAAAAGTATTGAAAATACCATGGATTGACAAAAGGACAAACAAATCTGTCTTGGGAGAAGTACCGAGTTCTTCAAAATATTTCAAAAACATTTATTGAGCACCTATTATCCATACTGATTGTAAAAGGATTATTAAACCATGGAGTTAACATTATTTTAAAAATCATTTTATTGGGGGCTCAAACAGCTCTTATCATAATCCATATATACATCCATTGTGTCAAGCACATTTGTACATATGTTGCCATCATCATTTTCAAAACATTTTCTTTCTACTTGAGCCCGTGGTATCAGCCATTCTCCCTCACCCCATCACTCCCTCATGAACCCTTCATAATTTTTTAAAAAGTGTTTTATACTGAATGATGTCTCCCTTCACCCACTTTTCTGTCGTCCGTCCCCCTGGGAGGGGGTTATATGTAGATCCTTGTGATCGGTTCATTCTTTCTCCCCTCACCTTCCCCTTCCCCTCCTGGTATCGCTATTGGTCTTGAAAAGATGTATCTGCCCTGGATTCCCTGCATTTCCAGCTCTTATCTGTATATCGAGTTAACATTATTGAGAATAGCTATAAAGTTACTTTCTCTTGGAGAACTTAGCAAAGAAAAGGACAAACTGTATTTGGTTATGCCCAAAAGCGGAAAGACTAGCTGAAAGAGGCACACGCCAAAGAAGTCTATTGCTGTTCCATTCAAATGTTCAGAGGCAGGAGTCAGCAGGACCTCACAGATATTCAAGGCTGGTGACACACAGGTCCCATGGCTCCAACCCCGTCTGTCACCCTTCACTTTCCTTCTGAACCCTTTTCTAGGGTCCTCAGAACCCTCAGGAACTAGATCTGTGATCAGCCAACATCTGTCTTCCTCATAGTTCCAACTATACCCTCTACCTCCTGGCCTTGTTAAAGCCCTACAGCCTTTCAAGGCTGGGTTCCCTCTCAGACCAGGTAGGTATCAGGTCTAGGAGATGTCCTCCCTCCTCCTATTGCTGCTTCAAACCTTTCCCCCCCTTTCCTCTCTTTAAAAATTGCACCTCTTTTGAAATCCTTGCCTTTAGATTATGTAACTGCCTTACAGCCCCCACTCATCAGTCACACACTCTCTATATTTCCTTGAAGGATTTGGTATATATTGTTGGTCTTATTTTCTGTGGTAGTTCCATAATCTGGTGCCAATTTGGGACTTGAGAGGTTTAGGAGCAAAGAGGTGGAGCCTAGTCTGTCAATCAGGTTATAGCTAATGAGACCTCGGTGTGGGCATTGCCTTCCCCAAAGGATTCTTCAAATTCCTGTATTTCCTCCTTGGAGGCGGGAGACACACACACTCTCTCCTGGTGCTCACTCCCTGAGAGAACCTCTACTGACAAGACACATGGCACTACGTTGATAGACCCCGTGCCCTGGGAACTGGAGGAGCCACGTGGAGACCTCTGCCAGTGCTGAGATGCCACCACTGGATCTGCAAGACTTTGCATGCACTGGTCAGTGATCTTCCTGAATTCAGCGCCATTACATGTGTTTTGTGAGTCTGAAGAGGACTCTAGAGATTGGTGTCAGACATAAAGGCTAATATAGAACTTATAGACTTGATCTGGACTGGGCTGCGATGTTTTCTCAATATTCAACTGCTCTTGTATATCAACCTCTTTCTTATACACATATGAGTATCTACGAATTTGTTTCTCTAGTCTACCCGGACTAACACACTTTGCTCCCCTACTTCGGCCATCTTCTCAGGTGCCTTCAGCTTATGTATGAATGGACTATTGAGATCCCTGGTCTCTCCATTCCTTGCCTTTCTCGCCTTCCTCAGACACCCTCTCCTTTAGCCATACCCTAGACCAGTGGTTCTCAACCTTCCTAATGCCGTGACCCTTTAATACAATTCCTCATGTTGTGGTGACCCCCCAACCAGAAAATTATTTTCATCGCTACTTCATAACTGTAATTTTGCTACTGTTATGAATTGGGTGACCCCTGTGAAAGGGTCGTCTGACCCCCAAAGGGATCGTCACCCACAGGTTGAGAACCGTGGCCCTAGACCTTATTACTGGTGACAACTCCACCCTGCTCCCTGAGAACCAGCTGATCACAACCTCCGGTCTTCGGTCCCTATCATCCTTCACCTGTATACTCGCATCCTTCCCAACCCGGTTTAAACAGTCACATCTTTATATTCAGCCTCAACGTCTTTGTTCAACTCTGTCCTTCATGCTTAAAAAAACACCTCAGCAGACATGAAACCACATGGCTAAATATTGCTATCTAAATCAGATGATCCGATTCATTTTGCTTGCAGAAAACACATACACAGAGTACTGTAGACTCTGGGCACATCGAAACCCCCTTAGCACAGCATGCTATTCAGGGCTCAAGCACACCTCCTTTCATTCTGTGGAACGCATCAAGTCTATTCCTCCCTCCTGGCCTTTTGCACCTGCTTCCTGTACCTGAAATGCTTATCTACCAACTCTTGACATCACATACCAGCTACACATCGCTACTCTTTAGAACTCAACTCCCATATCTTGTTCAGATCTTCCTCGATTACCCCAGCTTCTGTGACTTCCTTAGGTAACTTTTTACCCCATCACCTGATCGTTCCTTCAGAATCCAGGACAACCTGCCATGCTACTGTTGATTTGTGTATCATCTGCCTCCCAGGAGACAATGAGCACCCGCAGGGCAGAGACGTTATTTCTCTTGGTTGTCTCCAGCACCTATCGTGATGCTTAGCAGAAAAGCACATCATCAGTATCTATTAAATGAATAAAGAGGTAAGTAATTGAGTCTTTAACTATTTGTTAATACCCTTGGCGCTGCTCTTCAAAGAGATTATCTCATCTCGTCACCATAATCATCCTATGAGGATAATTGCCGCTGTTTTCACTGGCAGATGAGGAGCCTGGGGCTCGGGAGAGTTGTTTGCTCTGAGTCATGTGGCTGGCGGGGACTGTCTGAGCTGAAATTCTAGCCCAGGCTTGCCCAACATGGGAGGTGATGGTCTTCATTGCCAAATCATAATGCTACATTGATTCTGGGTCACAGGCTCTGCCCATCTTCTAAATGTCCCTAGGCCAACCTGCATCCGCTGGCAGGGGTACCTTATTTGTCCTCTCTTTCACTCTACTCAGAGATTAGAGCCAATGGTACCAAGCCTGCCCTCAACTCTGTGCCTCTGAGCCCCAAAGGCAACAGGTCTGCATGCCCCTTAGCTTACCCATCAATGACATAGGCACAGTACCAAATGTGATCCTAAGGATTTCCTTTGTGTGGGAAGAAAAGGACAGAAACAATACTCAGGAAAGTCCACTAAATATTTTTAATCCAAAACACGGCATACTTCCAATGTCTTATTGCTAGGGATATTTCCCACAAAACAGCAGCAGCTGCCTGAGCAAGGGTGAGAGGAAGCCGCTTCAACCCCAGCATGGCATTGCAGCCTGTGGGAAAAGCCCCTGCGTGCCTGTGACCAGTATTTCCCCCTCCCTCCTCATGTTGAATCATCATGCTTTTGTGCTGTTTGAATTAAGTAGTTTTCTATTTGGCTTATTTTCACAATAGACTGGAAGGAATTACCCCAAGGGGATGATTTCACTGGGCAGCCTAACCCCACTGAGATGGGTGTCCCCCTGTCTGGAAGTTCTTAGGAATGTTAAGTTCTCCACTTGAGGTCAGTAGACTCGAGAAGAAGAAGAGCGATAATCATCATTAACACTAACCCAGTCCCACCGTACCAGGTACCATAAGGATTGCAAACCCAGACAAAACCTGTTGCTATGAAGTCGATTGCAACTTATAGTGACTCTGTGAACAGAGGTTCCAAGGCTAGAAATCTTTTTTTAAATCATTTTATTAGGGGCTATTACAGCTCTTACAACATGCCATACATCAATTGTATCCAGTATATTTGTACATATGTTGTCATCATCACTTTCTAAACCAGCGGTTCTCAACCTGTGGGTCTCAACCCCCTGGGGGGGTCGAATGTTCTTTTCACAGGGGTGGCCCGATTCATAACAGTAGCAAAATTACAGTTATGAAGTAACAATGAAAATAATTCTATGGTTGGGGGGCCACCACACCATGAGGAACTGTATTAAAGGGTCACGGCATGAGGAAGGTTGAGAACCACTGCTGTAGACATTTACTTTCTATTTGAGCTCTTGGTATGGCAAGGCTATAAATCTTAATGGGAAGTTCCAGGTAGCTTTTTCCCTAGGAGCAGTTGGGGGGTTTGAACCAATGATCTTTCAGGTAGCAGTTCAAAGCTTACCAGTGCCATCAGAGTTCCTTAACAAGGATGGGGGCACTGGGAAGAGACTAGGACTGCCAGGGAGACAGTGTGTGGCATTGACCCTGAGGGTGGGGAGTGGAGAAGGCCAAATGTGTGACCAACAGGTCTTCCGGACACAAAAGAAATAGAACTCATAACTATCAACAAGTAGAGGGCTGCCAGGGACAGGGCTTCCGGTTATGAAGTCACACGCCTTCAGCACACAGACAGGGTTTTATGGGCCCAAATCATTGAGTCACCTATTTCCAAAAGGATGAACATCCCAATAGGTCCCACCTGAACCCGACTGGGACGGTGTTTTCAGGGACTCTTTCTCTGTCTGTCTCTGTTAGTCTGTCTCATTCTCTCTGTGTGTGTGTGTGCGCGCGCGCGCGCGCGCGCGCGCACACACACCCACACCCACCTAGAAATGCCTTGGAATGTTTTTCTTCCACGTCTAATTAAATTCATTGACTGTGAGTCAGATTTACTTTGATTCTTGAAATACCTTCCTATCTCCTTCACCACCACCCCTCCCCACCCCATGTTTCTGATCTTCACATCTTTCTTTTCCCTGGTTGTTCAGATGTAATGACAACACAAGACAGTGTAAACCTGGCCCTCCACAACAGTAAACATTTGGGGTGGTGAAAAAGAAGAGAAGTTGTCATGATTATCTCTTGGCCAACCACCTGATAGTCAGGTTCATAACTTTGAGTATTTTCCTTAAGTCTAAGCAATTAGGAATCAAAAAGTGTTGCAGAAAGGAAAGATAGGAAGAAAAATACAGAGGTATTTCAAGAATTTATTGCGAGTCTGACTCCTAGTTCAGGTTCTCAGAACTCTTCAGTCATGGAAAGAGGCATGCCCAGGTTTCGTCTCTGGCATTGAAAGCCTCACTCTTGAACATGCAGAGCTGTAGCAATTACCAAACCAAACCCACTACCATTGGGTTGATTCCAACTCATAGCCGCCCAGGTAGGTTTCTGATGCTGTAAATCTTTATGGGAGCAGATGGCCTTATTTTTCTCCTGTGGAGTGGCTGGTTGGGGTTTGAACCACAGGCCTTGTGGCTAGAAGTATAACACTTACCCAACAGCCCCACCAGAGCTCTTTAGACATATAGAGAGAGAATCACCGTGGCATCAGACATTAAAGAGTTTCCCTAGCTTTCCATTGTTAAATTACTAACATCCTTCCCACTTGGTTCTTTTGAATGCATTGCATACTAACTCACTCAACATCTTCAGTTCTCACTCTTAGGGAAGCTATCGAGCTGCCCCTTTGAGGTTTTGAGGCTGTCAATCTTTACAGGAACAGAAAGCCTCACCTTTCTCCTGCAGAGTCGCTTGTAGGTTCTAACTGCTGACTTTGCAGGTAGCCAGATGTGACCCAGAGCTCCTTTGTCTATTCAACAGAGGGTTACATTTTTTTCTAGGGTTTGGCTCCTGAATTCTTGCTCCAGAATTTGTTTTCTGTGGTAAAAGACTTTGAAGCATTTCAAAATTGGCTTGGGAAGGAGTTGGCTGATGCTCGTAATGATGCACATGCTTTCTGCCTATCTCCTTATCTCTGCTGCTTGTAAAGATGCAAATGCTTGCTGCATAACTCCTTATCCAGCACCAGAAACCTTATCTGCTAATCGGTAACCAAAGCGAGTCTCCATTCCGTGGCCCTCTGAGGTCATGTGTAGTCCACTCCCAGAAAGGTCACACACGGAGAGAGTTCACAGTCAAGTATTCATTCTCTAATTCATGCATCAAATCAGTATTGAGTGTGTACTGGTTCTGACACTATGTTAGAAGCAGGTCACCAAACTTAAGCAGCCTTCTCTGGTTTCTCCTTGATTTCTGTCTGGTTGTAATTTTATGTCTGGGTTCCTAGGTGATGTGGAGTTGGCTCCAAGAATAATTTGAACGAAATACTCACCGGACTGCACCATCCTCACAACGGTATACATGTTTGTGCCCACTCTTGCAACCACTGTGTCAATCCATTTCCTTGAGGGTCTTCTATTTTGCTGAGCCTCTGCTTTATCTAGGATGATGCCATTGGTGGAAGCATTTAAGTCAAAAAGACATATAGAGACATTTGAAACCATAATCTTCCCCCTCCACCTGTCTCCAATCTGTCCCATCCTCAGCTCTAAAAACAGCATAATTGGGGGGAAAGTGCTTCTTCCCCAGCCTGTGTCCCTATCGGCATCCTTGTTAACACCTGTGCTTTTCCAACACGATTCTCAAGAGCATAATCAGGGTTTGAAGTTCCTGGGGCTTCAGAAGGTGTGCTCGGTCTGCTTTGCAGAATCAAAAGGCAGTTCTACTAGATCGGCTTCTTCTGATTTTGAAGCTTTGGCCCTCCTTTTGACTTCTATGCTGTAGCAATTTTGGATCAGAAGGATGACAACAGCTCTTTAGAAAGTTGAATGAGTGACGCTAGCTGATGTTTAAAAAATGTGCATGTGGCCGGGGTGGATTCTGGTCACAAGTTGATTGAAGCGGCATTTGTGCCTTTGTAGCACTTTTCAAATGCGACCATTTCTCCTTTGAGAAAAAGGAGACAAATAAAACAACTCACTCCAATTTTTGACGTCTCTTAGTGGGACTCAATAGGTTTCCTTAAAGCAGTTCAGGTGTGTGCACCCGACTGAAGATCTGAAACTGGACGCACTTGCATTATACTGGGGTGTTAGATTCATTATACTGGGGTGTTAGATTCATTATACTGGGGTGTTAGATTCACTTTACAGGATGACTGACTCGCTTAGTACAACCTTCCTTTACTTTACCAAAAGCTTTTCCAAAGACTACTTGGGAAGGGGGAAGTTCCCCGAAGTATGGAACCACGTGGCACGATTTTAAGCACACTTTTTAGATGTGTTCTGTGAAAAGGACTTTTCGGATCAAGCAGATAGGCCCACCTTATTTTAGAGTCCTTAACCCACTTCGAATGAAATACAAATAATTGGTCGGCATCTGGTTGGCATTCGATGCCTGGCATCGATTCCACGGAAACAACACTTTTTCTTACTTTAGATGGATCATTGCTTCTTTTCCCAACCCTGTCAGATACCCTAGTCTTTTCTCAGACTTGAAATCTTTCTGGCATCATGTAAACACAAACAAAAATGTTTGCAGTTGATCAAATGGCTTGAGAAGGAGTCATAACTGTTGTGAATCGTTTCCTCTGGTTAGCAAGAATCCCTCCTTTGGAATGAGGTCTGGTTTGAGTCACAGACCAGTGTTCTTAGAGACCCTGCTTCCCATGCTAGCTTATCTTCATGGACAAATTAGCAAATGATAATAAGAGTGGGGTGGGGAGGGACCAGATTGGGTTTAAGACAATCAGAAAATGACCTTTACAGTCAATGGGATCACTTCAGAAATGTGCAGGTGGCCCTTTCTGGCCAATCAGAATGAAGTCTGGACATTTGCTAGACCAGCTGAATACGATCAGTTCTCTCTGAAGCTGGATTTAATTCTCAGAAAACTTGAGTTTCTGGGGGTTGCTTAAGAGGGAAATCAACACCAAAGGAAAGCTGAATGGTGGTGATCCTCGTGGTATCATTTGAGCCCTGGACCCAGCAGTTCCTAAAGCTACACCTATTCCCAGGACTTTTGAGTGAATAAGGAAGTTCCCTTCTTTTTCAACTCAAGCTTAGATTGACTTTTTTGTCACTTGTGAATGAATGGTTCACCTCCTCTCCATCTGCTCTTTACATCAGTTCCTGTCCTGTGGGTTTTCTAATGAAGCCTGGTGGCAGAGTGGATAAAGCACTCAGCTGTTAACCAAAAGGTATCTGTTTTATCTATATATCTCCATCCCAATAGCCCTGGCTTAATTCACATTCTCAAGACCTCCTGCTCAGATGTGCAAATTCTTAGTGTGTTTCCCAGGCTCCATCCATGGACTCACTGCTACCTACTGAATAAAGTTCAAGTTCTTTAGCTTGCAACCATACCCCCTTACCATCTAGTTGTAATCTCCACCTTTCGAACTTTTATTTTCTGCTAAGTCTCTCCTACAATTTATACCTAAAAATTATGCATTCTGGTTAAGTAGGCAAAACCTCAGGACAACTTTGATGTTGAGCCAAGGTCAACCTGCTATTTCCTTGTCCAAAATCTCCAAACTCCCAGCCCGAGAGATGTCTTGTCCATGATGCTTTCCCTAAGCCCACAAGAGCCCTGGTGGTGTAATGGATTAACCATATGATTGGCAGTTCAAACTACCTACCAGCCATAATGAGAGACAAAAAAGAATCTGCCTGGCCCCATAAAAATAAATTTTGTTTTTGACTCTCTGAAATCCTAAGGAATGTTGTACCCTCTCTTTTAGGATCACTTAGAGTCAGAATCAACCTGATGGCAGTGTGTTAATGGAACTCCACCTGGAAATCATGTCTCCATGATATCCTGAGTTCCTGCATCCTTTAACTTTTTGCTACTTTGGACTACCTTCTACTTCCTCATATCTTTTCACATTTATGATAGCTACAAATGGATTTTTTTAAGACTGGAAAAGAAAGAGTGAGTATATTGAAGGGGATACTTTGTTCAAGGGCCCTTAGCTAGTTCAAAAAGTCCGACAGAACATAGAGCCAAACCTTAAATTCTGCTAGTGGTGAAACTCCCATGATAGGCTGACTTTCTGGGGGACCTTCAGCTGTTGGCTGGTTCTCTGTAGTGTACCTCCTCTTCTCAGGTCACTCCAGACTCCAGGCTGTGCCCTTGTCTCAGACCCCAAAGCCAAGAGTCAGTCCAGTCAAAGCAAGGGATACTGTGAATATGTTATCTTTCTCCACCGCGGGTTTGCTCTTTCTTGTCTCTATGGATGTGTTTATCTAGTCCGCTCTCTAGAATCCTATCCGACCAAATAGCCGCTCTTCTGCACACAGAATCTGTTTCTGATTCACATTGGTATGACATGCCCCTGCTGCCATGGTAATAGTAGTTGCATGTTTATGGAACTGGGATAGATGAGTGTTTGAGAAAGAATGCTTAAAGGATTTGTAGCAAACTTGCTTTTTAATGAATATAAAATATGATGGGGACTTTAAAAAGTTTGTGGAAAAATAAAATTAGAAGATAATGGAATTATCCCCAAACTTTTGAAGCTCCCACGTATTTATAAATAGCCTAATTATTAGTTGTTGTTGTTGTTGTTGTTGTTGTTATTGCTAGGTGCCATCTAATGGGCTCGAATTCATAACCCTGCCCTCACAATTATTGTTATGTTTGGTCCTGGCGTTCCAGACACTGTGTCAATTCAGCTCCTTGAGGGCCTTCCTTTTTTGTTGCTGAACTTCTACTTTACCAGCAGGAACCTGGTGATGCAGTGGATTAACGTCCGACTGCTGACCACAAGATTGGCAGTTCAAAACCACCAGTTACTTTCTACTTCCGCAAATGATTAGAGTCTCGGAAGCCTCCAGGGACGGGTCTGCCCAGTCCTGTAGGGTCACTGTGGTTCATCAGCTCAATGGCAGTGAGTTTAGTTTTGGTTTTTCCACTTTGCCAAGCATGATGCCCCTTTCCAGGGACTGGTCTCTCCGGACAACATGGCCAAAGTAAAGTCCTGCCATCTTCACTTCTAAGAGCATTCTGGTTGCCCTTCTTCCAAGACAGATTGTTCTTCTGGCAGGCCATGGTACTGACAATATTTTTCACCAGCACCACAATTCAAATGCATCTCTCCTTCTCCAGTATTCTGTATTCATTGTCCAGCTTTCACATGCATATGAGGTGATCAAAACCACCACAGTCTGAAGCAGGCACACCTTGATCCTCAAAATAGCATCTTTGCCCTGTAACTTCAAGGAGGTCTTGGACAGCAGATGTACCTAATGCAATGTGTCCTTTGATTTCTTGACCGCTTCTTCTATGAGCATTGAATGTGGATCCAAGCAAGACAAAATATTTGACTACTTCAATCTTTTCTCAGTTTCAATGATGTTATCTATTGGTTCTGTTATGAAGATGTTGGTCTTCTTTACATTGAGTTGTAATCCATACTGAAAGTTGCCGTCCTTGACCTTCATCCTCCTCCTCACTTTCAGGAAACAAGGCGTGTCGCCTGCACATCAAAGGTAATTCATGAGCTTTTCTCTGATGCAGCTTTATTCTTCACATAGTCCAGCAACTTCAATTGAATAAGCATGATGCAAAGACAGAACCCTGACACACACCTCTCCTGCTTTTAAACACTAGAGTAAGCCCTTGTTTGAATGACTGCCTCTTAATCCATGTATAGATTCCACATGAGCACCATGAAGTGTTTTGGCATTCCCATTTGAGTTAGTCTGGGTAGACTAGAGAAACAAATCCAGAGACATTCACATGTGTAAGAGAGAACTTTATATCAAATAGCAATTGGACATTAAGAAAACATCCCAGTCCAGTCCAGATCAAGCCCAGAAGTCCGATATTAGCCCACATGTCAATACTGGTCCACAAATTCCTCTTTAAACTCATGCAGCCATGTAATGATGCTGAATACAGGAAGATCACAGGCTAGCAGGTGGAAGGTTTTGTGGATCTAGTGGTGGTGGAAGCATCTCAGCACTGGTGGGGGTATCCATGTGGTTCCTCCAGTTCCATGGCTCTGGCTGCATAAGTGAAGCTCCATGTGGCTTGTCAGCAGGAAGACAAACCAGAGAGTCTGTCTTTCTCTGACCTCCAGTGAGTTATTTATTTCCATGGCACCTCCCAATGAGGTCATCAAGCTGTGACCTGATTGACAGGCTAGACTCCACCCCTTCTCAAGTTGACACCAGATTATGTAACTAGTACATCATTCCTCTCAGTGTTATACATATTTGTTATAATCTGCACAGTAGAATGCCTTTGTGTGCTAAACAGTCTATAGTAATTATTGAAACATAAGCACTCTTGGAATTCTTAAGGATGTTTAGAAAATGATTTTCCTAAATACTCAATTCTACACTTTGCTGTAATTTTGAACCTAATTTGCTAGCATAAAAGTAAAATTTATGTAAATATTTGGGAAAGCCTTTAAAATTTTCTAATTATCACCACTGATGATCATCAAGCATCACATTTGATGATTGTAACTAAAAAAGTATCTCATGACTCACAGCTCTTTTGATCATGTTACTAGTACCATGTATCAAACAGTGTGTTACAGTTCATAAAACGCTTCTCCAGGCATTGCTTCATCCTTGTTTTACAATCCAGGATCAGAAGAGCAGGAATTGTCTCTTTCACCGGTAAGGAAAAGGTAAAGCCAAGAAAGGCTGAGAAACTGGGAAACTGCTGTGACTAAGCAGATGACAGATACAGACTAAGACGCATGACTTCTGACCTCCTAGCCCAGAAATCTTCTTATGATTCTATAGTACTGTGGTAGTTACATAATTTCCCTTCCTCCCTGTTGGCGAGACACCCTGGGACTGCATGAGCCCCGTGATGCAGCCACTGCCACGAGATCCACACCGCTCTGCACCCCCCGCCCGTGATCCTCCTGCATTCAGCGTCACTTCCTGTGGCTGTGTGCGTCTGAAGAAGGACTTTTGAACGAGTGTTGGACTTAGGCACTTGAGTTGAACTGGACTGGGATGTTTTATTGATGTACAATTACTCCTTGATCTAAAGCTCTTTCTTATACATGAGCATGAGTGTCTCTGGATTTGTTTCTTTAGTCAACCCAGCCTCACACAGCTACTTACCTGAACTTCATTCCCTTGCCAACGACTAATTTAACAAAGGACTCATGAACTCTGATTATAGGCAAAGGGCAGTGTTTTCTGTGATCGCTATGAGTGAGCATCAACTTCATGGCAGGAGTTTTTTCTCTTTTTTGGTTCTGATTTCCTTCCCTTTATATTAGACTGACTTCATCGATAATTTGTGGCCATTGAAATATAAGAAGAGGACTGGGTAATATGTATATTTTGGTTACTAAGAAGGAAATTCAGCAAAAGAAGCCCCTGCCCTTGACTTCTTACATGTACTTATTTGCTTATTATTTCCCCTCCCCTCATAGCACAAGCTTGAGGGTGGAGCCAAACAGAAGAGGACAGAGCCAAGAGGAGCAGAGCATCCCTCACCTAGAATGGCCCTACCCTTGATCTTGTCTGTGAGCTCATCAGTTTCCCTTACGTTGGAGCCACATTGTGTCCATCACTTGCATCAGAAAACACAGCAACAGAAGCAACCTGGAACACTATGATATCGGGGTTTAGGGTTGGAGAGACCTGGATTTTAATCTTCTCGTCAACCTAGGAATGCTACCTAAGTATTTAGAGCCTCGGTTTCTTAACCATTAAAAATGACTGTTAATCGGGAAAAAGAGAGAAACGGGTTCCTATTTATCAAGGGTTCTGGGTTTTGTTGTCAAATGTAGGAAGTAATGAGAATCTGCTGGAACACGGTAAATAATAAAGGAGCCTTGCTGTTGCAATAGATCCCAACTCTACCGACGCCATAAACACCATCTTCATGATCTTCTGTGACGACCAAAAAGTGACAAAAAAGAAACTACGTTTTAGATGAAAACTTTCCCCGAAACAATTGTTGGCTCACTCATCCTTTCTCCTCCTGTCAAGCAGGTGTTACAATATCTACAAAGGTTAGGCAAAAACTGCCCACCACCCTCTGCGTGCACTTCAAGTCCGGGAGCATTGACATCACTGGGCAGGGGGTGAAAGAATGGATAATAAAATGAGTGATTAGAGCTGGGACGAGGCGGCTGCTACCAAGACTGGAATTTACCTTGCAGTCAGCAATCATCTAAGAAATACAGACTTGCCATTTATTTATTTTATTTCTCCTCAGAAACGTTTTTAAGGATTTAATGGTCCGATTTTATGGCATTGTTGAAGGAGGAGGAGGAGGCGGAGGCAGCCACATGGCCATCTCTTGCATCCTGCCCTGTTCTGGAATAGAATGTAGCTCCTGTGGCGCCCGCGGGCCCAAGAGCAGCTGCGGGTGGCAGGCGGCAGGTCTCAGAGCTCAGCTCTGCCCTGGTGATGGGGGCTTCCGCCCTCGCTCCCCATCTGGCCCCTGCTGCTCCGGGCTGGGGTCACTGCGCTGAGCAGCAGCTCCCCGGAAGTGTTGCGGACGGTCCAGGAGGATGTGCAGCGCACCGCCTGGCCAAGGGTTCCCGAGAAGTGGTCTTGGCGCAGCGGGCAGCCGCTCCATAGCCCTGCCACGTCAGTCCTGCAGGCCTGGGGGCCAAAGCTGTGCACCTGGGCATGTAGAGGGAGGGAGCAAATGAGAAAGAAGACCACCAGGCAGTAAGAGATACCAACATCCAGGTATTTCACACTTAAAGGTAGCAGTGGGAGGTTCTTCGTGGTCAAGCTCCCGTTTGCTCTTGCTCCAGAGGCTAAGATTGCAATTTTTATTT
>NW_022105611.1:6694146-6704803 GCF_000313985.2 Echinops telfairi | reverse complement strand
TTCTTGCATTGAGGGAGTTCTTGAGTGGAGGTCCAATGTCCATCTGCTACCTTAATACTGAACCTATAAATATATGCACATAAATCTATTTCTCTATCATCATATATAAATATCCTTGTTGAATCAGTCTACACCGCTGTCCTTCAGCCATAGCCAACACAGATCCCCTGATCAGAGGAACAATTTGTGGAGTTTGAGGGGAATCATTATTTTTACTCTCCCTAGCCTACAAAGACACAAACCATGGGTGTGAAGCCTGAAACATTGAGAGCTACGCCAAACCGAGGCACCGCACATGCTCAGAAAACCTCCTGGATTGGGGGCCTTTGAGAACCATCCATCTGCAGCCAGGAGGCTTTCAAAGTACACTTCAGAGCAACAGCCCGTTCCTGACTTTCACAAGCATGGTTCGTCATTGATGTCTCTCACTGGGGCAAGATTGCTGTGGAAGCCAATGTGGTCTTGAAGCACATGGGTGCTGTGCTCAAGGGGCCTTTTTGGCACGACAATTATATCCTCCATCCATTCTTTTAAAACAAACCCCTTGCTGCTGCCAGGATGTTTATCACTGGGATGAGATTTGCACGATTTCTGCCAGCCACCTCCTTATGTTGAACGAGCCTGTGGAGATGGAAATCTAGCCTTAGTTCCCTCTTTGGCGTGAATGGAAGACCCATTACATCGTGGGTTGCAATCTTCAGAGCAGGAGGACCTTTATAATTTGGGTGACCAGTGTATGCACTGAAGTTGAGGTTCATGGACCATTTATTTGATGAGCGAGTGATAGATCCTCTAACTGTGAAGATTATCTTGCCCAAAAGGGCCCAGAACCTCCAAGCTGATAGTCCCTATGAGATCAGCCCTGCCCCAGATGAGCTGCACGACACCTATCTGGATACCTTGGTTTGGCCGCGCTGTGATTGTTGCATACAAGAAAATTTGGTAGAACAAGCACTCAGGACACTGTGGTCCACTGCTTATTCAAAAAGGTCCTCCTGTGACAGGAGCTCCTGTTGGTGGTGGCTGCTTTCACTCTCAGGCTGGACTTCTCCATCACAAAGGATCTAGCTACTGAAGCCAGGATGCAAGGAGCCTGCATTACAGAGCAGGTCCTGCTCCTGGTCAACGAGAGAAAGGCCCCTACTGTCACTATGATGAGGTCGTTAATAGAGGTACACAATCTCAGGATGTCTCCATCCTCCATAGCTGCCAGCAGAGCCTGGAGACTGAGCACAAAGTATTGACCAGTGAAATTGTACTGCTGCGGTCCAGGTTCAAGGCAGAGGCTCTGACCGGGTGTGACAAAGTAAGTGAAGGTCAGAGGCTGGTGGAGCCCAGGTCAGGGCACTGGTGCTGATATAGCAATGGAAGCTGAGCGGCTGGTGGCAGGCAAGCTCAAGAAAGACACGTGCATTGAGAATGAGAAGCTCTGCTCAGGAAAATGGCAGGAGCTGGTCAGCGAGGTCGACCACATCCCAGGTGCTCTGTAGTCTCCGTCCATCATGCCTGGGCGGGCCGCGGGCCTGCACTTGCAGATGGCTGGTGGAATGGGGTGGGAAGGGTGACCTCTGCCTTTTCCAGAGGTCCTACTTCATGCTGTACAAGCTTTGGTCTTGTCCCTAAATCGCCACCACCCCCACAAAGCAAAGCAACAAGACAAAGTAAACAAAACAAAATCATCCACGAGTCCCATTAACAAAAGAATTTTCTATCGTCGATTGGCATGGTTTTGTTCTGGAGCCTAGGAATTCTTTCTGCCTGCTAAGCCCCATGTTTGCTACCCTTTGAATTCCTGCTGTTTGGTATTTTGTGAGCTGTGTGTGTGTTTGTTTTTTTTAAAAATAAAAACGTGTGTAAGGCCAAAGGAAAATAAAGCAGGAAGTATGAAGAGAGAAAGAGAGAGAGAAGAAACTTGGATAACCTCACTTTATAATATATTGTTTATATCTGTGATGGGGCAACAAAAAGCTTATGGGAAATTCCATTCTCTTTTAATTCCATTTTTCCAATCCTGGTTGTATAGTGGTTACTTGTTGGGCTGTTAACTGCAAGGTCAATAGCTTGAAACCACCATCCACTCCTCTGGAGAAAGAGGGTATTTTCTACTCCCATAAAGCACTACAGTCTCAGCAACTCAGGGTTAGTTTTACCCTGTCATATAGGGTTGCTTTTTAAGTCACTGTGTCAGCAGTGACTAGGTGGCAGTGAGCCATGGTAGTAGCAGTGGTGGTGTAGTGGGTTATGTGTTGGGCTGCTAACTGCAAGGTCAGTAGTTTGAAACCACCAGCTGGTCCTCTGAGTGAAGATGAGGTTTTCTTCTCCAGCAGTACTTTATAACCTGAGAAACCCACAGGGGCAGTTCTACTCCATCATAATCTACTTGATGGCAATGGGTTTTCAGTGTTGCGTAGAGTTCTGAGGTAATAGTTTAGACTGTCCTGGGCCTTCCAGGGTCTTCCTGGATCAGAGCCAAGTCTCTTTTTCCTTTCAACTTTAAGATGGCAAATGCCATTATGGCCTAGATTGGTGCACGTTGCTCGGAAGAGTCCGTTGTTATTGGAAGCAGAATTCCCAAGCTACTTACTGTTACCTGTTTGATGTTTGATGAAGCAGACCAGCTGCTTGTGTGGAGAGGGACTGTATCTTGCTGTGACGACACACACTTGTCTCTTCGGGGTCTCAGCCAGCCCTGAGTAAAGAGACACCATGCCCGTATGCTCCAGGAAAAAGCCCGAAGACCCAAGGTCAGGCCCTTGCAGCAGGTGTGAGGGGCGGACAGATGCTGAGGCTTCAGAGCAGTCCACGAACAGCGTTGGGGGATGGCTTCACTCCCAGGGATGAAAGTCTGAACGGCTTTACAGATCCCTCGGTTTAGTCTGCCAGAAACCCGGACAAGAAAGGCACTCCTCCTGGAAGAAAGCCCGCACCTGCAGTTGCTGGTGTCAGTACTGGAATCACCTCCCAGCATGACCTTGGTTGCCTCAAACAGGAATGACAGTCTTCCCAGAGCTGTCCGCCTCCTAACTCACTCTTCCTCCAGGAACACAAGGGGCGGGGCTAGAGCCCAGGGCAGCTGAGCAGGGACCTGCTGTGACACCGACTTGCTTTCATGTGGATCAGCCCCAACTCACTGCCCTTGAGCGGCCAAGCAAGGGGAAAGGCCTGCCTCTGCCAGGTAGGGAGCTAACCCTCCCCTTCATGGCAGGGCAGGTGTTCAATGGACTTTGATGTGAAAAGAACACGGATGATTACTTTTGTGGTTTCTCTAATCTGTGTACTGAGTGTGGCAGGAACCAGGTGATCCTGTGTTTGAAAAAACACACACACACAAACCGGTTACTCATCTGAAAGAGCAGGAAGCAATTGCTTCTATAGATACAAATCTGACCTGCTTGTCACCCCTGCGCTGGTCTTCCTTATCTTGCTTTCAAAATGTGACAAACCACTGTCATTCCCAGTAATCTCTGCCGGGTGCCCTTGGCATGCTGGCAAGTGTTTTGGTTTTTTTTTAAAGCAACGGCCATAGCCCTGCTGGTGTAGTGGTTATGAGTTGGGCTGTGATCCAAATGGTCAGCAGTTCAAAACCACCAGCAGCTCTGAAGGAGAAAGACTGGGCTTTCTACTCCCTTAAGCAGTTACACTCTCAGAAACCCACACTCCTGTCACTATGTGTCAGCATTGACTTGATGGCACTGATTTGGCACTTGGGGTTGGTCACAGTCAGAGGGGCAGAGGAAACCTTAGACTGTGTGTAGGGAGCACTCGAGCAATTAGCTGAAAATGAAAAAGAAGTCCCGAGGAGGTTATGAGCTCATGGCTACCTGTCTTCCATTGACTGACGTTTCCAAACAAAAGAGCTACTCCTGGGAAAAAAGACCTGGTGATGTGTTCTGTAGAAATGACACCCTAGAAGCCCAGTGGGTCAGTGCCCCTCTGTCCTTTGAGTCAGGTGGCACACACAGCGACAGCCAGAGTCCCGGGGTGACTTACCAGTGGTTAAGTGTACAAATGGACTGCTAATACCACCAAGAGATTCCAAGCAATCCCGAAGGACCTTGAAAATAAGGCTTGACCATCTGCTCAAACCTCCTCTGCGATGTAGTCAGGTCAAAATGTGCTATCTTATCATCGGGTCTCCCTGTGGACTCATGTTAAGGCTATTTCAGTTCAAAAACAGTGAAGGGGAAATACACGTGGATTAAGCTCATGGTAAATCCCTCTGACCATTTACCCGGACTGTTCATCACTTTGCTAACATGCAGAATGCAGTAGAAAGTGGATGGTTGCAGATGCAGTGAGGTTAAAATTTATCATCTGATCACTGACACAACACTGACCCTGATGTCTGGTGTACATTTTTTCCTTTAATCCTCATTATCTCGCTGTGAGAAACTCAAACATACTGCCAGTGAGTCAATCCTGACTCATAGCAACCCTACAGGTCAGAACTGCCCCTGTGGGTTTCCAAATTTGTTACTCTTGATGGGAGTAAACAGGCTCGTCCTTCTCCTGTGGAGAAAGTGTTCAGTTACCAGCCCAACAATGCATCACCAGGGCTCCTGACCCTGTGAGGAGGGTACTCTGAATCACCCTATTTTGCACCTGAAGAAACAGGTTTTCTTGGGGTGCTGGTTCTTCTCTGTCTCCCCTCCTCTTATCAATCAACCCTACCCACCCACCCCCACTCCCAACCCCTTCCTCTGCTCCGTGCTCAGGAGACCGATCCCTACAGAGGGGTACAACCAGATTCCTTTGTGAACCGGCTTCAGGAGACCTGGGAAGAACTGAGGGCAAATGGAGATGGAGATCAGAATTTATCCTATGGCACTCCCTCCCTGCTTGGGTACCAGGTCCCTTGCAGTAGCTGCATCCCTCCATGGACCACACGACTTCCTCCAAGAGGTGCCCCTCCTGCCACCCATGCCACCGGGTTCTGATTCAGCATTCCTTCTCTGGGAGTGGTGAAGGCTTACCACTGTTGCTGGGCCCTGGGTGCCTCTTCATCTATGTCTGTTCCCTTAACTCTGCCCCCACCCCACCCCTGTGTTGTCACCCAGGCCAAATCTCTTTTCACTTACTCTATGGTGGCGTCATGGTTATGAGTTGGGCTGCTAAGCATAAGGTCAGCAGTTCAAAACCACCAGCTGCTCTGTGGGGAAAAAGTCAAGGCTTTCAGGCTTTCTACTCCTGTAAAGCGTTACAGTCTTGGAAACCCACCGGGGAAGTTCTACCCTGCCCTGAAGATTGACTATGAGTGGCATCAACCCCGTGGCAGTGGGTAAAAATAGTAAATGGGGCTAAACTCCCCCTCCCCACCTAGTGGGCAGTTACTAGGTCCACATAACACTTTGTTATCCACCCCACAGAGTAAAGAGACCACTGTGGAAAGGATTCTAAAACATGCATATGTAGGACCTTAGAAATACTCCCCATTGGTAACTTTCACACTGACTTAAATCTTTGAAACTGGTTACGGATCAGCCTCCTGGAAAATAAGCACAAAAATAGAGATGAGCAGCTCAGAGTTGGATCTCTCACCTTTGGGCCACCCTTAAGCGGCCAAGTAATTTTCGGTCTCATTGGTCTCTTGCTCCAAAGTCTTTTGACTTTGCTAAATTATTGCATAAGTGGAATAAAAGCACGATAGAATTCAAAGTCTTTTTCAAACTGGATCAACATCAGCCGCTGATTCAAGCTCTTAATTGGAAGGATGAGAAAAGGCAAGCCTGGGGAGCAGTCCATTACAGCACAACCCACCCGAGGAATGGGACAGGCCTGGTTGGCAGAGGTTCCAGTTGTGATACTTAGTACTGTGGCACTGGGTGCCTTACTTAACCATTTTGGACCTCTTCTGTAAAATGGGCCTCCCCTTCTCATTTGTTTCAAAGACTGCACACAATAAAATAGATCCTACAACACCAGCAATGCCCACTCCTGGTGGCCCCGTGGGACCTAGCAGAGCTACCGCACAGGTTTCCAAGTTTCCAACGCTGTCATCTTTACTGAGGCAGGCTGCCACGCCTTTCTCCTGCAGTGGCGAGTGGGTTTGGATCTTTTGGTTAGAGCTCTTAACCACGGCACCGCCAGGTTCCCTTAGCATATAGTTGGCACCCAACAATGATAATTACTACAGTAGGGTAGTGGTCATCCACTGAGCTGCTAACCCCAAGGTCAGCATTTCAAAACCATCAGAGGCTCTACTCTGAAGAAAGGGGAGGCTTTCTCCTCCTGTAAGCAATCAATCTCAGAAAGCGACAGGGGCAGTTCTACCCTGCCCCTATGGGATCACTGTGTCAGAACTGACAGTGGTAGTGAGTTTGATTTTTTGTTTGATGTTATTGCTGTTGTTATTTTTAACTCCTAGGACTACCTATACCTTAAGTCACATTGATTTTCTTGTCTGTGCCCCAGAGATTTTGCTCCTTGCCAACATTACAAAGTAGAACCCAATGAGATAATATGTGTTAACAAAAAACTGAATGCATTGCCATCAAGATGATCCTGACTCAAATCAACCCTGTAAAACAGGGGTTCTCAACCTGTGGGTCGTGACCCCCTTGGGGGTAGAATGGTCCTTTCACAGGGGTTGCCCGATTCATAACAATAGCAAAATGACAGTTATGAAATAGCCATGAAAATAATTTTATGGTTGGGGGGGTCACCACAACATGAAGAACTGTATTAAAGGGTCGCGGCATTAGGAAGGTGGAGAACCACTGCTGTAGGTTTCTCAGACTGTCAATCTTTCTGGAAGATTGATTGACAGCCTCCTGCCTCTTCCACAGAACAGCTGGTGGGATGTGGGCCCCACCCACATGTTCTTCATCCTTTGAGCGTCAATTCTGTTTCTGCTTCTACAGGGAAACTTGCTGACCAATTAACGATTCCATACTCTCTAGCTCTGGCCTGTGTCCTGCTTCAGGTTGTGCCCTGATCGATCTAACTTTCTGTAGTATCGAGTCTTGTTTTGCTTATGCCTGTACGGTAAGCTCCTTGAGAAAGGGAGTGTCTGCTTTCTCACTCTCACCTTATACAGAGAGGGCAGTTGGAAAACATGTGGGGGCCTTGGCCCATATGCCTTTCAACAAAAGACATTGCTATGCATATGAGAAGTATTTAAGAATTATGATGGTGGAGTTCAGCTAACTTCTTAGGGAATGGTGAGAAGTTTGTTGGGGGTTCTGTTCTTGTTTGGGGGAAGTGGTTGTAGAAGAACAAAAGGAGAAGCAAACATCTGGCACAGGACATGTCTCTCAGGGGTCAGGTTAGTCATAGTTCCTATGGCAAGCACAGACACAAGCCAGGGAGTACCTTCTCACTTAACGACTCAGGAAGATAGTGCTTATTCAAGCCCTAAGTCCCTGTGCGGTTTACAGTTAGAACTGCCGATTGTTAGGTATTTGGGTAAGGGGCATGAGCTCTCAGGTCATGATAGGGGAAGGGTGTGTGCTTGGACCGTCTGCACCTCAGTTTCTCTCTCTCTCTGGATGGCAGTGGGAATAAATCACCCTGTTCTCCCTGATTCTGCCTCCTCGAGTTGGTGGCAATACAATTTGCCAAAGCATTACAGCTGCCAAGACAAAGGAGTCATTAATATCAAAGTGTGTTGAGGTGGATCAGAAGATTGAGCTGCAAAGGCACTTACTTTCTGCATAACAGATAAAACAACAACCAGTTCCAAGAGTGGATTCCGACTCAAGTGACCCCTATCGGTTAGCACAGAGCTGACCCTGTGGGGTTTCCGAGACTCTATGAGTCTCAACTAATGGCAGCGAGTTTGAATGAATTAATCTTTATGGAGAGGAGGCTCAGGTGACATTATGGGTTAGGCATCAGGCTGCTAACTACATGGTCAGTGGTTCAAAGCCTCTCCTCACGAGAAAGTTGAGGGTGTCTAGGTCACTGGGATTGCAGTGGATCTGATGACCATGGGAATATTTACAGGCATGGAGTGTCATGTATTCCTCCCTGGTGGATTTGAACATCAGACCTCTCAGTTAGCCTCTGAGTGCTGTATCCACGGTGCCACAAGGACTCCGTAGATAGAACAATAGCCAATGTTGTTGTTGTTGTTGTGTCCCATCAAGTTGATTCTGACTCAGCGGGAACCCTGTGTACAACAGGGTTGTACACTGCCCTGTCCTGTGCTATCCCCACAATTGTCCCTGTGTTTTGAGCCCATGGTCACAGCCCTGCCTCTTTTTCACTACCCCTTCACTTTACCGAGCATGATGTCCTTCGCCAGGGACTGGCCTCTCCTGACCACATGTCCAAAGTGTGTGAGAAGAAGTCTTGCCATCCTTGTCTCCAAAGCACATTCTGGCGGTACTTCTTCCAATACAGACCTGCTAGCTTTTTTGGCAGTCTATGGGACTTTCAGTATTCTTTGCCAGCACCGTATTTCAAGTGCATTGATTCTTCGGTCTTTCTTATTCAATTTTCAACCTTCACATGCACATGAGGAGACAGAAAATGCCATGGTTTGGGTCAGGCATACCTTCATCCCCAGAATAACAGTCTTGCTTTTCAACACTTTAACGAGGTCCTATGCAGCACACTTTCTCCATGCTCTTGACTGGGGCTTGACTGTGAGTATTGATTGTGGATCCGAGCAAAACAAAATCCCGGACAACTTCAATCTTTTCTCCATTTGTCATGATAGTTCCTGTTGGTCCCGATGTGAGGATTTGGGTTTTCTTTACATTGAGTTTTAATCTATGCTGAAGGCCGGAATCTTTGATTTTCATCAGCAAGTACTTCAAGTCCTCTTCCCTTTCAGCAAGTAAGGTTGTGGAATCGACTTGATGTCAGTGATTTTCATTTGGGTTTGGGTTATGTTGTTATTATCGTCCAATCCTGATGCCGTATTCTTCTTCATATAATCCAGTTTCTCTGATTATTTGCCCAGCATGCAGATTGAATAAATATGGAGAGAGGATACAACCCTGACTCATAGCTTTCTCTTGTTCTGTTCACACCACTGCCTACTGATCCATGTACAGGCTCCAAATGAGTACAATTCAGTGTTCTGGAATGCCTATTCTAATCAAGGCTACCCATAATTTATGACCCACTCAGCCGAAGGTCTTTGCCTAGTGAACATTTATTAAAGATTTACTGTGTGCCAGGCACTGCTCTAAGCTGTTGACAAGTCCTTGCTCATTTGTTTCTTAAAACAACCCTACGAGGTAGTTAGTGCTCGTTTTACAGAAGAGAAATCTGAGGCACAGAGAGGTTAAGTGGCTGCCCACAGCCACATAGCTAGAGGTGGAGCCCAGACTGGCATTCACACACTCAACACCACCATCACTCTCTTCATCAGGGGGCTGCCTCATCAAGTCTGCCCTTCACTCATGTAGGTAGTCAATGAGGTGAAGAGCTAATAGAACTTGCTGATGCGGGGCTGAGACGCTTCCCTGCCTTCTCTCCACCCGCACCCTGCTTCTCTAGTCAGTAAGATGCTGGACTTCTCGTGGTGGGTGTCCAACTGGGAGCAGCTACAGATCCTTGGCAATCCAGATATTTTCTTTTCTTTTTATATGAAAAAAAAAGTGGACATAAATATTTTCTGGGTCATCTGGCTAACCATTTCACACCAAGTCCCGCTGGCTGGTTTCAAGGCCTGTGCCATGGTGAGCTAATCCTTGCCATCAGGAGGTAGCAGTTCACTTGTGATGCTAATTAATCCATAATGGATGGACTGGACGGACTGAATGTAGTCTCTCCTTACTTGTGAGAAACACCACACAACAGCATGCATACAGGAAAGAGGGAGTGTGACCCCTGTGGGGTGTCTTGCCCTGCCCTCTCTCAGTGACTGTGTGACCTTGGGCATATCTGTAAACCTCTCTGAACCTCCCTTTTCTCATCTGCAAAGTGGTGGTAACCTCTGCACCACGCTCAGCACAGCAGCCTATATGTGCAGCGGGTTCACAGAAGGCCCCCTCCCATAAGGGCCTGCTGTTGTCATGAACTGCCCTGGAGTTGTGCCCTACCCTACCCCCACCCCCACCCCCTACTCGTGGCCACCCCAGGCCCAGTCACACAAAACGCTGACCAGTCCTGAGCAGTCCTGAGGCTCCACTGTGAGTCAGACTGCTGTTTTCCATAAGGGTGTCACGGGCTCATTGTTTGGAAGTAGACTCGAGCTTTTCCTCCCTGCCTGTCTCCCCCTGGACCCTTCCCGGGAACCTGTTCGGCTCCTCTACAACGCACGCAGACCCCATCCACGGATGGGTGGTAATGACATGTGGTGATTTGGCGGAAAATCCTATTAAATATGACTGTGTTTGGATAGGACAGGGCGACTTCTACCACTGGTTCTTAAAGAAACAAACTCACTGCCGTCGTCCAGTGACTCCAACTCAGAGCGCCCCTCCTGTAGGCCAGAGTAGAAGTGTCCCGGTGGGTTCCCAAGATTGTGATCCCTTACAGTTGAAAGCTGTGAAGTCCACCCAAGCTTCTCTCCCGCCAAGCGGTTGGTGGGTTGTCACTGCAGACAGTAAGTTTAGGCGACTAACAAAACAAAGCCCACATGGAAGAAGCACACCAGCCTATGCGATCACAAGGTGTCGAAGAGATCAGGTATAAGGCATCATCAGAACAAAAAATCTTACCATAGTGAATGATGGGGGGAGTGCGGAGTGGAGACCCAAAG
>NW_022105611.1:6680636-6692595 GCF_000313985.2 Echinops telfairi | reverse complement strand
AGAAGCGGGACAAAGGCCTGTTGCGCGCGGGGTGCTGGGCGAGCGCCGGGTCCTGGGGGCGCCGGGGACTGGGCCTGGACCGCCAGCAGACCTGGGGGGCTGGGACTTGGGCTCTTGGGGCGCTTTGGAGAGATGCAGGGGCTGCAGAGCAGAGGGGATCACGCGGTGTCACCTGGGAAAGAAAGTTTGGAAGCTGTTGTCTTGGATGCTGAGTGATGGGGGAGAGGAGAGCAACTGCCCACTTCCACACCGAGACACCCGCCGCCGCTTTCTGGTCTCAGTTCGGCAGGCAGGTGATCCTACCAAGTCTTGACCGTTCACTTTTAAGTCCGAGCACGTCCGTGAACGCGCCTTAGCAGGCAAGAAGGGTGCCTGCCGGGGCAGGGGCGCTTTCCTCCTCCGGCGCCTTCAGGAGTGGCCTTGCTTCCCTCGGGCGCTAAATCGAGAAACCACGGGCTGTGAACTATCAACAGTTGTTGGAGACACGTAGTTCTTCTCCAGTTTAGGCAGTCCTCACCAGTTGTTAACATTTAAATAAACGCTCGTGCAATAAGGGGAGGGAGAAGAATTACTTGGGTGAACTAACACCCCCCTTGTTCCGAATACAAATTAGGTTGACCTTCTTCCAGGATCTCAGGAGAAAGCAGCTGATAAAAATCCGGACTGCGTTATTGCTATTGGGGCGACACCCATGAGATCTGGGACGCAGCCCGAGCCTGGTGGAAACTCCTGTTGTACATGATCGGTGTGGGAGTGGGGCTCCCTGCTCCTCGGGGTTCCTTAAAACTCAATGGAGCTTGAGGGCCCATTTGCACGTGTGGGTGGGGTCGGGGAAGGGCCCGTGTCTGGATAATCTTACGTGGCTCTGGGAGTTAACACCTTGGAAGGAGTTGGGCTTAAAGTTGAAGTCAGCTGTGCCAAAAGTCATGCCATGTCTTGATACCTGTTGAAGGTGCTTGTTTCGATGCAAGGTGTGTTTCAGTAAAAAGGAGAACCTTCAAAGCAAGGCTTATCCAGAAGTATGTTAGCAAGGAGCTGATGGAAGTAGGGGTGAGGGTGGGGTTGGGAGGAGCGGAGAAGAAACTTAGAAGGTGCCCTGGGGACATCAGACTTACTGGTGAAAGGGTTTGTGTTGATAATGTGGCCCTACTGCATTTGAAGAAATGGTTGGAGTTATTCTATTTCCTCCTCCCCCAGTTAAATAAAGTTAAGAGATCGTGTGCCTGGTTTTCCTGTTCTTGAACTTGGAAGAAAGCATTTTCCCAAGGTAATTAATATGGTTCTCAGCTTTTTTACACCAACAGTTTATCCAGGTAGATGGGGGGTTGTGGGTGCACTTTTCAGTCTGTGTAATAAGTGCCAAAGTGCTCATTAGTGTGTCTGAGAACACTGCAGCCCAGGTCTAGGCTGTTTAATTATCTCAGGATCACTTGCACATCTTCTCTGGTTGATCCCTTAGGATTTAGTCCACCAGGCATTATTCATGCATAACTCCCAAGAAACCCAAGGAATTTGTTTCTCATGGGCTCACCACGAAGGGGTTCATGCACTCCTGTCTTGTTCTGTTGCCTGCTTTGAACCAAGCTCGCTGGGGCTGTTCATTTTGCAGAAATTTTGATAGGGAAGAGGTTAAATTTCCTTTGACCAGAAGGTTGTGGTTAGGGTTGTGGGACTTGGAAGTGCTTAGCATTTGCCTGTACAAGAGTGTAAGTCTTAAACTATTATGTGATTAGGTTTGTTTTGCTGTAACAGGTTCTGTGACTCAGGAAAATGCCTCCTTGCTGGAGAGTATTCCTCCAGCTTTGTCCACTTTAATGATTTGCTTTAAGAATTAGCATGGTTTCCAGGCTCAATGTCCTGGGCCACACATTCCTTAGAAAACTTGTTTCCATCTTTCTAAACGGTGTCTAAAACATTTAGCTTCATAAACTTTGATACTGAGGCTTTCTATCTTAGTGTTTCTAGTGGGCACAAGAATGCCTAATTGTATAATTGTCAGTGTGTGTCCTGGGGCTTTAAGTTTACCCTCCCCTCCTTTGTTTGCCAGGGGAGTTAATTCATTCTGCCAAACATTTGCCGGTAGAGATGAGAGCTGTGCTTCTATTTCGAAGACTAAGGTGCCCAACTAGACGAGAGCTGCCTTGATGTCTGGTCTGGAAATAGATGATGGTTGTTTTTACATCTGACAGTTTTCAAAGTGGCTTTTCCATAAAATTAGTAGTGGCTTAGTAAACTGGCAGCATCCTTTTATGAAATATAGATATTTTTAGGCAGTGGGACAGAGGAGAGGGACTTCTATTGAGTGATGGAGCATGGCATATGTCTCTGAGGCTCATAAAGTCAGAGTCAGATAGGCAGAGTTGGAAAAGGGAGACGTTCCTAGGTTACTAAGCATGGTGAAACAATATTTGATTACCTGGATTTTCCATTCCGCCTTTCCATTTAGATCAGTTGATGCATGAAAATATTTAGCTAGTAAATTTTAAAACATAATTATGTATATGAGGCATCCTTGTCCACAAAAGCTTTCTTTCTGGAAGTAAAATGCTGTAGATTTAGATTTTCTACATCTGGATGCATACATAATGAGGATGAGATGCAGAAATGTTCATTTCTCTCTTTTTTAACATATTAGTGTGGCTTGAGTGAAAAGCTCACGGAGCGAGTTTGTTTCAACATCCAACACTTATACACACTGTGCTGCGTGACATTCCTTGCAAGTTCCTCAAAGTATCCATACCCATCCCAGTTCTTCCTTGGGCTCCTTGTTTCCATTCGTCCTGTGTGTACTGTCCCTCTTGCCTTCTGAGCTTGATTGGGCCCAGTTCTACCCTTTTCCTCTTATATGGTGGATGGTTCTCAAGAGCATGGTCCTCAGGAGTGTGATTGCCCCCTGTCCAGGTCTATTTCGTATTTGACTCAAAGGGTAGGTGCAATTCCAGGTCTGAAGGGTGTCAGAGCCATGCTGTTGTCAGGTGCCATGGAGTCCGTTTCGGCCTCCAGCACCAAACCCCGCCAGGTCCAGCGTCATCCTCACAATTGCTCTTAAGTTTCAACCCATTGCTGCAGCCACTGTGTCAATCCATCTTGTCCAGGACATTCCTCTTTGCGGATGCCCCTCACTTTACCGAGCATGATGTTGTTCTCAGACGAGGTCTTTCCATCCTCGCATCTAAGGAGCATTCTGGCTATACTTCTTCCAAGACAAATGTTCGTTCTCTTGGTAGCCTGTGGTACTTTCACTGTTTTTTGACACCACCAGAGTTCAGATGCATCAGTTCTTCTTCAGTCTTCCTTATTCAATGTCCACCTTTCACATGCAGATGAGGCGATGGAAAATCCCATGACTTGGGTCAGGTACACATTGGCCCTCAAAGTACCACCTTACAGAGGTCTCTAGCAGCAGATATATCCAATTTGAGAGCCACACGGTCTACCAGTCTCTGTAAGATGAGTCATTCTGCTCTTTCATGACTTTGAATTTGGTTCCACAGTCTCCTCCCTCTCTAGCCAGGGCCTTCTATGGTGATCCAGATCAGAGTAGCCCATAATAGGAACCAGGCCCTGGTCTCAGGGGAGTGGAGAATGTGGTTCATGTGCTCTATTGGAGTAACTTCCCGTGAGCCTTTTGTTGTCTTCATTCTTTGCTCCCCACAGGGAGAGACCAATAGGTGCATTTTAGATGGTCCCTCAGCAACTTTTAAGACCTCAGTCCCTATGCACCCCAGTAGGACAGAGTGGACTGTGTTTTTTTCTTAGCGGACTGTGTTTTTGCCAACTGGCATAGATGATCCCAGAGACTATGCTTTTAAGCCTCAAATCCAATGAGTCATGTTTGGTTATGGCTAACAAGTTTTCATAACTTTCCTCCCTGCGTGGTATCCTATATACCTGGGGTATTTGCAGCATATTTAGAAATATCCTCTGCCAAACCTGTATATACTCACAGGAGTACTGCCGTTCATCATCGCTCAGCTGTTCAGCTCACATACCCAGGTTTACATCCGCTTGTGCATCCTTCCTTAGTACTGTTGATGTGGGGTTGCGTGTGTCATTAGTATTTATCAAAAGAACAGTGGTGGCAGAGTGAATTACTTGTTTACAAACTTGGTGTTTATAAAAATGGAAACAATAGTCCTTAGTCCCCTGGGAACTTATTCTATCAAATGAGTTGAGAAGTTAATGCAAAGCCACCCACCTAAATTTAAAGCATCAAAATGTACAGCTATTGATGGGCAGAGGGTTGGGGCCAAAGTGGCCCCCCAGAGAAGGTCTTGAATGGACTGGAGGCTTATGTTCCCTCACACTTTTCCTTGGGAACTGCCAGAAGAAAATTCTCACCCAACCTTCCAAGGCGCAGGCACTCCTGAAAGCTGCCCTCTGCTGGAAGCCTTACTTTCCTTGGCTGAATGACAGGGAAACCTTGTCTAGCAGATTGACTAAGAGATTCACAGGATACACCTTCATTTTGCCCCATACCTCCCCACTCCATAATTCCATGGGTGAACAGTCTTGAGCAGTCCCTGACAATGCAGACATTGTCTGTAAATGGCATTGTCTCTTACTTGGACTTCTGTGACCCAGGAAAATTAGAAAAGCCATGCCCTGAAAAGACCAGTTAGCAGATAGATCTGGTTCAGATCTGGTTCAGGTCCCTTTGAGGGATTATTTCTATACTCTCTTCAAGTAAACATTTGCAGGAAGCTGGCCACCTTCATACAGATGGTACTTTAAACATATGTGGGGGCTTGAGAAGACACAGCTTTTTCATCCAACTTCTGATCCGGCAGAGCCAGACATTTGGATTATTTGATCTTCGTGAGTTTCCAAAGGAGAACCTGCTGGTGCAGCGGTTACGTGCTGGCTGCTAGCTAAAAGATGGGCAGTTTGAACCCATCAGCCCTTCCATGGGAGAAAAATGTGTCCGTCTACTTCGGTAAAGATCACAGCCTTGGGAACCCTGTGGTGCAGTTCTGTGCTGTTCTCCAGGGTCACTATGAATTGGAATTGACTGGACAGCAGGAACAGTTTCTAAAAGCCTATGTTGATTTCTAAAAGTGAATAAACTTGTATTAAAGTCTGGTGACTTTCTGAGCCCCAGAGGCATGTTCATCAAGATGCACAGTGTTTCAGAATCCAGACTTCCTGGAGCAATGGAAACTGAATCCACCTCCCGCAAAAATGGTTACCCTGGGATACTCTTTAAACCTTAAATTACAAATTTCCCCTAAATTCTTCTTAAACCAAACAATTGCTGATCCTGATTCATAAAGAATGTCTGCCTTGAGCATTCTACCTTCTGCCATTCCCTTCAGTTCTTCTTCCGAGAGGGTGAAAGCCACTTTTCCAAAGGATTCTGAGGGCAAAGCACGACGACTAAACACGGGGAGCACTATGATTGTAACATCATTGATTCAGTGAGAATTGCCCAATAGAGGATCTCAGACCCACCTCACCAGGGGCATGATGTTCTTTTAAAAGAGCATGCATCACTATGTAGGAGCTATATAGAGCTATACACAGAACGATATAGGAGCCCTGGAAGCATAGTGGGTTACGCCTTGGGCTACCCACTGCAAGATCAGCAATTCAATCAAAGCCTCCAGCCGTTCTTTGGGAGACAGATGAGGCTTTCTACTCCTTGTAAAGATGCACAGTCTCAGAAACAAACTCACAAGGGGTGGCAGGACAGAAGGGGGGGGTGGGAAGTTCTATCCTATAGGGTCTCTATGAGTCAGAATCAACTCGATTGTAGTGAATTCAAATGAGATCTGTATAAGAAGCCCTGGTGGCATTGTGGGGTAGACACTGGGTTGCTAACACCAAGGTCAGCAGTTCAAACCTACCAGCTGCTGTATGGGAGAAAGAGCCAACTGTTCGCTCCTGTAAAGATTTTCAGCCCTGGAAACCCTATATGGTTGGAATCGACTAGATGGCAGTGTTTGGCTTGTCTTTGATCCATGTAGGATCTAATTGACAACAGTAACTTGAAGAGCCTCTCAGAAAAGGGGGGTTCGAATGTTTGCACAACTTGGAGAGTGCAATCAATGTCACTCACTTGTACCTATAGAAATTGTCCGTTTATGCCTTGTTGTGTGTATTTCCAACAATAAATAAAGATGCAACAAGCAGAACAAGCTCTATCACAGGAATAAATGAATGATTTCCTTGCTGTCAAGTGGATTCCAACCCAGTGTTGCAGAGCACAGAGCACACCTGCCACATCAGGTTTCCTGGTCCTCGTCTTTGCAGACTCAGCTCACCAGGTCATTTTTCCGCAGCACCACTAGGTGGGTTCAAGTTGCCAGTCTGTAGGTCAGTGTCAACTGCAAAACATTTGCGCCACCTAGAGTCTTATAAATGAATGACTAGAAGTTAGGTCATACATGGAACGGTACTTCACATTAACAGAAGCGAATGCCTTTGGAGTATCTGAAAAGTATTTCTAAGGGGCCAGATGTGCACCCTGTCTTATTGGTGTAGTAGTCCTTCCTCAGAGGCAGCAGATTTATACCCTTGGCTAAAGGACCAGAATTTAAGTTGTAAGTCCTCTGAATTAAGAACGTTTCATTATATGGGATACTCTTTTGCATTCTCAGACAGCAACCTGTGGGAGCCACGTGACCTCTGGGGCCCTCAGTGCATCATCATCTGTTATTTTGCTGAACATCAGACGTGCGTCCTCTGGGGAGAAACCAGAGTCAAGCCATGGCTAGTGCGGGGCCCTAGCTGACTGCTCACGTTCCAGGACAGACTTGTTCCCGTTGTGCCCTACACCGTAACACTCAAACTGGGTTGTAAATACCTTGTCTATTTTTGATAGGCTGAAAAATAGAACGCATGCCATGGTGTGCTTAAAGGGCATTGGAAGAATAATAATAACAGACAGGGATTTACTGCAGGCAACACACTTGTTAAGTTTGCTGGAGAGGGGGGTTGATTAAGAAAAGCCTCCCAGATAGATTTTTTTTAAATGGAGTCAACCTAGTTTCAAGTTTTTTCCTCCCCTTGATAGCAGACTACTTCGGTTTGGGGATACATGGGTAAAGTCCCAGGCAGTTGCTCCTGGCACGATTTTAGTGCAGTAGATAGTTCGGTGAAGGTGTGCCTGACCCAAGCCTTGGTATATTCAGTCACCTTGTAGGCGTGCAAAAGCTGAAAAAGCAACAGGGAAGACTGAATCACATGGATACCTGCGAACTGCAGCATTTATGAAGAATAGTCACGATATCATGGACTGCCAGAAGAACGAACATATTTATGTGGGAAGAAGTATAAGCAGAATGTTCCTGAGGCATGCAGATGGCACGACTTAGTCTCGAGTACTTTGGGCATGTTATCAGGAAGGATCAGATCCTGGTCAAGGTCAGTGAGACAGAGGAAGACCACCAGCAAGATAGATCGACACAGAGGCTGTGACCATGGGCTCAAACATAGGAGTGATTGTGAAGTGGAACAGGCTGGCATTGTTGGGTTCTATGCCCAGAGGGTCACTATGGGCCGGAATCAACTCAGTGGCACTTAGTAACACCGGGTAAAAAATTCTGTACTCCAAAGATCACGATCCCAGTTACATATAAATGTAAGATTTAGACATCTGCGCCTTATACCCCAGCTGTCTTGTTTTTCATACACATTGAAAATATTACATACAGCTTATGGGAAGTACATAGTATAATACTATTTCATCTCCTCCTCTTTCTCTCTCCCAAGAATCGTGTTTTAAAAACGGGAACATGTGTCAGCTTAGACTTCTTCTTAAAGATAAGATGCGCTAAAACTTGGCTTCGCGTCTCTGCCGCGCAGTGTTAGCAGGCATTAACATTCTTGGCCTAAGTTGAGGGTGGGGATAGTGCAGAGGAGGCCAAGATACAGCCATGTGGGAGAGGCATGATTCCTCTGAGTACATGTCATGCTTGGTAAGGGTTCTGGCAAGAGTGCGGCATTTAGTCACCTAGACAGCTTCTTAGCTAGAGATAAGGCAGCCCACTCCATAGAGAAGGCCTAAAACTGGCTCTTCACTTGGCAATAAGGATAACCAGGCCCAGAGCCATCCCTAGAAAATCTCCTAAATGATCATCATCACCACCCCGATTCCACCTCCACAGTCTCCCTCTGCAAAGAGAGCACTGCTAACATGACTTTCCCCTTCCTCATCTGCTTGCAGGCAGTGAGTGGCAACGGTCTCACTTTCCGTGCCTGAGACCTGGGTTTGATTCCTAGCCAATGCCCGTCAGGCGCAGCTGCGTCCTGTGCTGCAGTGCAGGCTTGCACGTTGCTCTGAGGCTGCACAGCTCCAGAGGAAGGTATGGCCTGGGATGGAGTAGGAAATCCCGGGGATCCATTGTCAGAAGTCGGACAGTGGAAAAATCCCTATGGAGTTCAATGGGTAGAACTACAACTAATCAGAGTTGGTGCAGACCACATTTTCGTCTGTTGTGCAGAAGGTCGGCCTGAGTTGGGGGCTGGCTCACTAGTAGCTAACAGCAACGCTAGTTTCTGTCATACCCCCAACCTACATGTGCACCCCATTCAGAGAAAAATAACCACCTTTATTGCCTCCCTACCAGAGGCCCCGTATTAGAGAGATGGAAAAGGCAGAATTTCAAGGAAATAGGAAGTTGCTTTTTCAGAACCACGTTCCCTTCCCTGCTGGTGTAGTGGTTACACGTTGGGCTGCCATCCACATCGTTGGCAGTTCGAAACCTCCGTGGCCCATAGGGATCATCTTGAATCAGTATTGACTTGATGGCAGTGAGTTTGTTTTCTGGAGTTCTCCAAGATAGAACTAGGGTCAGTGTAAGACATGACAAAATAATGATTTATAAATTATCAAGGGTTCATGAGGGAGGGGGAACAGGGAGGGAGGGGGAGAATGAGGACCTGATGCCAGGGTCTTATGTGGAGAGCAAATGTTTTGAGAATGATGAGGGCAATGAATGTACAATTATACAATTGATGTATGTATGGATTGTGATAAAAGTTGTATAAGCCCCCAAAAAAATGATTAAAGAGAAGAACTAGGGTCAAAGACAGGTAAAAAAAAAATCCCAGAGATGGATGGTACAGCCCCCAATTTAGAAATATAGTATGTGGAGATTGGGAATCATGGGTTGGCATCCTCACCCGGACTAGATGAGATCAGTGGACATTTCTAGATTTATGAAAAAGAAGAGGAAGCGCAAGAAGAAGGGTGAAAAAAATATCCCCAGAGGTTTCCAGTACAGAAAGAGAGTAAGAATAATAAACCAAGTTTCTCTTTGGCTCTTGCTGTGTCCCTTACCTCTTGAGAATGATCCCCCTTGTATTAGCCTGGGTTCTCTAGAGACGCAAAACCAAAGATGTTTGTATGTGTATGTATGTGAAATGCATTTACGTCAAGAAGTGGCCCAGGCGGTTGTGGGTAAATCCAGTCTGGTTTAAACCACGCGTCGTGTGGTAAGCTAGAGGTTTCTCCTGCCGCACACAGCTGGAAAGCTGCAGAGCCAGGAGCAGGAAGATGAAACAGGAAGACCCTAGACTGATGGTGCAAATTCTGATCAGTCACGGTGGGCAGTCTGCTGATAGTGACTGGGATTGACAGGCACGATGGCAGGATGTCCGCAAACCAGATGTGGGACCCCGATCCAGCAGAAGTGACCAGTTGTCTCACAGAGTCCGAGCAGAAGGGAGCAGGCCACACCCAAGGAGTCTGTCTTCCAGTTGCCTCAAGGCTGTGAGCTGATGGAGGAGGCTGCACGCCATCCCAGGGGCGAGGTGCTCACAGAGTGGCCCGCATGGTTAGATCCCATCACGGAGTTGATTACGTTGTGTTAGATCACATCGTACAGAGAGGATTCCTGCCAAAATACTCAGAACCCTGGCCCAGCCAAATTGGCACAAAGCCTCATGTTCACACCTCCCTTGTCCTTTTGGGAGCCTTGATGGTTAGTGTCCCCTCTTCAATGTACTACCCGACCCGCCAAGTCAGCTTCTCTTGAACTTCAAGATTCAGAGCCAACGGACACTTAAATGTTTGTGACACTCCACGTATTGAGTACCTCAGTCTCTGATAGCTGGCATTTACTACATTAGTACAGAAGCTACAACCGACTGTTTTGCACATTAGCTCCGGTGTCGTTCCGGAGCCCAGATCCCCACCCACAGAACTAGCCAAACTAGCCGTTAGCTAGTCCCCCTACCACAGCCACAGCTGCCACGCCTCCTGTGAAAGAGGGGGCCGAGGCAGGCTCTGAGGGAGCCCCTTTGAGTTGCCTCAGGTCTTCAGAAGAGGGGTGAGTAAGGTTCCTGCTGCTGCTCCCCTTACTCCAGTGTTCAGGGCGACCAGGGCCTGGAACAGGAAGGGGGTGGGGGCGGGTTTTGTTAGGTTTCATCCAGTCAGCTCCCGCGCATAGAGATCCTATATAAAACAGAACCAAACACTGCTCCGCCCTGCGCCCTCCTCACAGTTGTTCTTAACTTTGAGCTCATTTTGCAGCCTCTATCCCAATCCATCTCTTTGAGGGCCCAGGCTCCTCTTTTCAGTAACTATGGTCAAATTCTAAGTCTCGAGTTCTAAGCCCCAGAAGGCCCAGAGCAAAGGATTTGTTTCCTTAGGATCCTCCCTGGCCTGCAGGGGGCAGCAAATAACTGTGGCTATATAGGATGTGCAGGTGGGCGTGTTGGCAACCCCTGCCTAGCCTTTTGACCCTGGCACCCGCCAGTGATGCCAACTATGCCTCTAGCCCAGCCTCCAGGCCCCAGGTTGCTGGCGTTGCAGCCCAATGGCCAGGCCTTGGGGTCTGGAGCACAGTGGTGCTGGGGCAGAACCGTTACAAGGTTCCAGTCTCCGTGGCCACCTCCAGACCCCCTCCTTTTCCTTCCCCTCCCCACATAGCTGGCTTTTGCATGTAGACCTGGTCTTTGGAGTCTAATTATGTATGTAAGTGAAGAGGGGGTACACTTCCAACTTTTTCCCCCTCTTCTTTTTTCATATGGGATGACTGATCCAGGTTTTTAAACAGGCTTCCATCCTCAGACTTACATACTGCCCTTCACCCCTTCCTCAAGACACCCCCCCACCCCCACCCCCGCTGAACTACGTGTAATTCCTGAAAGGCTACAAACGGTCGCATGCATGTCCCTGTGCCCTTGCGCCCTTGCTATTCATTGCTTCATTCAAGGAGTGCTGACGGTGCTGTGGGTTTAGTAGGATTGGGCTGCTAACTGCAGCGCTCCTCATTCCAACACACCAGTTGCTCCATGGGAGAAAGACAAGTTTGTCTGGTCCCATAAAGAAGGACAGTTTCAGAACCCCCTTGTGGATCAGCTCCACTCTGTCATATAGGGTGCACCTGAATCAGGGTCGACTCAATGACAGCATGTTCATTCATTCATTCATTCATTCATTCATTCATCCATTAATGGAAGCACTCAATATATATATATTTTTTCAAGTGTCTTGAGTACTCCATATATTTTTATTGAGTGCCAACATAGACCCAGCTTCAAGACATTTCTACGAGCTGGGCACACCTGGATAAGAGATCAATAGTAACAGTACAATGGATAAGTGGTGTAACAGGAGAACTTTAGATGTTTGCACAAGGATCTTGATAGCATAACGCATCATCTAAAGCAGGAAGGAATATAAGATGCTACTTTATAACTAAATTTGTAATAGTAAAGATTGTTCTAAATTCAAAGCAAAAACCACTGAAGGGCTCATACTCGCTTCTGATCATGACCACCGTTTAGCAGTGTAGGATCCTTGTGTGTGTACCTTGATGACTTGGTAAACTGTGCAATCTGAATCTACGTGTGCAATGAGCACATGGATCCGAGCATTTCCCAAGTACTTGCTGTAATGAGGACGGGAGGGAAGCAGAAGAGAAAGAGTGGGTACGAGAGGTGAAGGGAGAGAATGAAGATGTTTAGATCAAGTACTAAAGAGGCTCCGCATTCTGTGGAAGTGGGGGCT
>NW_022105611.1:6678785-6680189 GCF_000313985.2 Echinops telfairi | reverse complement strand
ACAGTGTCCACTGGAAGCCCACGTGGCCTGCCTACCGCCTCCCTGTCGTCTTGCCCCAGTCCACCCTCAACTTATCCAAGCCAGACTTTGGGGCTGAAGCCAAATTGGAGGTGTCCTCTTCGTGCGGGCCCCAGTGTCATAAGAGAACTCCTCTGCCCAGCTACGAAGAGGTCAAGCAATACCTGTCCTATGAAACACTCTATGCCAATGGCAGCCGCACAGAGACCCGGGTGGGCATTTACATCCTCAATAACGGCGGCCGTGGAGCCCAGCGTCGAGACTCGGAGGCTTCAGGACGGTCTCGCAGGAAGCGGCAGATTTATGGCTATGACAGCAGGTTCAGCATTTTGGGGAAGGACTTCCTGCTGAATTACCCTTTCTCGACATCCGTGAAGTTGTCAACAGGCTGTACTGGCACCCTGGTGGCAGAAAAGCACGTCCTCACAGCTGCCCACTGCATTCACGATGGGAAAACCTATGTGAAAGGAACCCAGAAACTTAGAGTGGGCTTCCTGAAGCCCAAGTTTAAAGATGGTCGCGGCGGCAATGGCTCGAGCTCAGCCGTCCCAGACAAGATGAAATTTCAGTGGATCCGGGTGAAACGCACCCACGTGCCCAAGGGTTGGATCAAGGGCAATGCCAATGACATTGGCATGGATTATGACTATGCCCTCCTGGAACTCAAAAAACCCCACAAGAGAAAGTTTATGAAGATCGGGGTGAGCCCCCCTGCCAAACAGCTGCCCGGCGGCAGAATTCACTTCTCAGGCTATGACAATGACCGGCCCGGCAATTTGGTGTACCGCTTCTGTGACATCAAAGACGAGACCTACGATCTGCTCTATCAACAGTGCGATGCCCAGCCTGGGGCCAGTGGGTCAGGGGTCTACGTGAGGATGTGGAAGAGAGGGCAGCAAAAGTGGGAACGGAAAATTATTGGTATTTTTTCAGGGCACCAGTGGGTGGACATGAACGGTTCCCCACAGGACTTCAACGTGGCCGTCAGAATCACCCCTCTCAAATATGCCCAGATCTGCTATTGGATTAAAGGGAACTACCTGGACTGTAGAGAGGGGTGACCTAGGGTCGCCCTGGCAGCACGTAAGGGTCTTCATATACTTATTTTAGGAAAGGCCAACATTTGTCATTGATGTGTGTATATGTGTGTGTGTGTGCGTGTTATGGGACATATGATACCTTTTACCTAATGTCTTAAACTTGCAAAATGACTGGCTTTGTTATTTGAAAAACTGGTTTGTGTGTCACGTATCATTTAAGCCATTTGAGGGCATACTTTTGCATAGAAATAAAAAGCATACTGATGTTTGGGGCCATGGGGAATGTTTGGTGACTAAATTAATCTTTCACTTTTTTTAGGACCTTTGATTTTTATTTTGTTTGCAC
>NW_022105611.1:6676998-6678353 GCF_000313985.2 Echinops telfairi | reverse complement strand
GGGGGAAACCTGTGCACCCAGCTTTGCTAGTTTTACAGTCACATCGGAGTAGGCATGGATTATGTACCCCGAGCCTTCCACTAAACAGAATTTCGCTCGCTAGCTCACAGGGGATGGTAACCAAGGGCTGTTTAGTTCAGCCTGGATTGCTCCCCAGCCCTCAGCTGGGGTCACGCTGAAAAACAACCACCATTTTATCCCCGGCGTGTAGCACATCTCATGTTTTATCATTTGGAGAGAGTAATTGAAAATGAATAAAATTCCAGGGAACAATGGGTGCATTGCTCGGCAGATGCCACAGCAGAGTCAGCACTTGTTTGCAGCCTGGCCTGGTCACAGGGCCGGGGCAAAATGACTCTGTGCACTTTGGGGAAGCTGTGGACACGTTCCCCTTGGACACTTTCCCCCTCACTCAACTGATTTTACAGTATAAGTAATTGGAAGGTGCTTTTCAGAAAAACTAGTGTGATCTCATTTTTCCTTTTACCAACTTCAAAGGGGTCTCTCTTGCTGGAGTGCTCTAAGTTAGAGATGCAGGTCACCGGGTAGAGTAGTAAGGATGGAAATTGGGAGAGCGTCTGATGCAGCAGTCTTCAAAAAACCCAAACTCACTGTCATTGAGTCAATCCTACCTCCTAGGGTAGAACTGCCCGTGTGGTTTTCCAAGACGAAATTTTTACAGAACTAGAAAGCTTCATTAGTTTCCTCTGGCGTGGCTGGTGGTTTTGAACTGCCAACCTGGCGGTCAGCAGCCCAATGCATACACTGCACTATGCCAGCAGCACTTCCTTGTGATAAGTCCTGCCAGATTGTCTTTCAAAATGATTTACTGTAACAAGTTGTACTCGCTACTGACGCACTCCAATAAAATGCCTTCATTACTGCGAGAGCACAGCATATAAACAAAAGACTGTGACTTATTTGATATTTTCATTTTGACACTCTGCCTAAGGTCTTCGTTCTGAATGTGTGGATGGAGGAGAAAAAGCCAACGGACTCCGCAGCAGATAAGGATCTGGCGCCCTGAGTCATTTCAGCCTGCACGGTGCCTGCTTGGACATTTGAACACAACACTCATGCACAAACATCTCCCAGGTGCCTTTCCTCTTGTGTGTCTTGAGCTTTTCTGAAAGATCGCCCTGCTGAGGTTCTCTAGCAAAGTCCATGCACAGCACTGCCGTCAGCTCCCTTCTGACCTGGTATGGGACCCGCCAGTGCAATTTGCTTTGGAATCTAGCAGCAATCCAACCTGAGCAAGAAGAAAGGTCTCTGTGGCTGATATTGGAGGATTTTGTTTAATTTGTGCATTCTTTACCTAAAAGAAGTTCGTTGTACACCTAGGACCAGCACTGACT
>NW_022105611.1:6653885-6674680 GCF_000313985.2 Echinops telfairi | reverse complement strand
TGTGTGATCACGAGGTGTTGATGGGATCAGTTATCAGGCATCAAAGAGCAAAAAATTATATCACTGTGAATTAGGGGGAGTGGGGACCCAAAGCCCATCTGTAGACAACTGGACACCCTTTACAGAAGGGTTACCTGGAAGAGACGACCCAGTCAGTGTGCCATGTAGCAACTATGAAACATACAACTTTCCTCTAGTTCCTAAATGCTTCCTCCCCCTGACTATCCTGATTTCAATTCTACCTTACAAATCCGGCTACACCAGAGGATGTACACTGGTACAGATAGAAACTGGAAACACAGGGAATCCAGGACATCTGATCCCTTCAGGACCAGTGGTGAGAGTGGCGATTCTGGGAGGGTGGAAGGAAGGTGGGATAGAAAGGGAGAACCAATTACAAGGATCTCCATATAACCCCCTTCCTGGGGAACAGACAACAGAAAAATGGGTGAAGGGAGACATCGGACAGTGTAAGATATGACAAATTAATAATAATTTATAAATTATCAAGGGCTCATGAGGAAGAGGGGACTGGGGAGGGAGGGGAAAAAATGAGGAGCTGATACCAAGGGCTCAAGTAGAAAGCAAATGTTTTTAGAATGATGATGGCAACAAATGTGCTTGACACAATGGATGTATGTATGGATTGTGATAAGAGTGGTACAAGCCCCCAATAAAATTTATTAAAAATCTCAGCCATATCAAATAAATTAATTTTAATAAATCTTTTAAACTTCGGGGGGGGGGGGAGAAGATTTGGTTTAGTGTAAGAAGGGGGAGAAGGGCCAACCAGGAGGCTGAGCAGCAGCAGATTCTCATATGCCAGAACAAATGACACCAGAGGAAAATCAGGAAATCTTGGAGCCTGGAGGAAAGAAGGTTGGGAGAATTGGGGTGGAGCGTGAAAGAGGACCAGGTTGTTTTCTGAGCTGTGTACAGAAGTGGTTCTCTAGATCCTATGGACCAGAAGGGCTGGAGGGCAGGAGACCAGAGGGAATCCATGAGGGGGTACCAAAAAAACCAAAAAAAAAACCAAACTGGAAAAAATCTCCACTGGCCTGGAAAATGTTAACTTGTAGTTCATTTGGAGTTCCTTCCACCAGGTCTGACTGTTCTTTCCTGAAAAGATTGCGTAACAGTGTCAAACAAAAAAGGCCTGATTTGTGGCACCTGGGGCAATGGCTTTGCCACCACCACAATGCACCTGCTCACACAGCCATCTCAGTGCTCTAGTTTGGGACAATAAACAGTGTCCCTCTCATGCCCCATGCACTTTACTCACCTGACCTCTCTCGGTGTGACTTCTTTTTGTTTCCGTGAATGCAGCGGGACATGAAAGGACAACTCTTTGACAACATAGGAGAGGTGAAGAGAAAATCGAGGGAGGTGCTGCCAGCCATTCAAACAGATGAGTTTGAAAAATGTTTACGAGAATGAAATCGCAGATTTGACAAGTGTATTAAGTGTAATGGAGAGTACTTTGAAGGGGATGAGGTTGTTTTGTAAAAAAAATTTTAGTACACAGCTTTGGAAAAAAATTCGGTTTTGGGGGGTACCCCCTCGTATTTAGCCCTCCAAAGCTCCAGCTCTTTCCATGACACGAGAGAACCTTGTTTGTGCTTTCCTGCCCTCCACCCTGATCACCAGGTATGCACAAAGCATGTTGAAGGTCTAATTAACGGAACCTTGGTGGGAGGCGGGAGGCCTGGGCTCAGGCCCTCACTTGAGGACTTTGGGCAGGTTCCCCTGGGAGGGACTCAGCCTCCAACTATTTGGGGAAATCGGGCCTTAGGGCAGCCCACTGCCATCCCCTCCTGCCTGGCCTGATCGTTTCTAAGGGTCAGAAAGTGCCAGATGGCTCTTCAGTCTGCGCATGGCTGGATCAAGTGTGTAAAAATACCAGCTCTCCCTTCATCTTGATTTATCCCTGCCCCTGGGTCCAGACTATTAAAAGGATGAAGGCGCTCTCTTCCATAAAGAGCAAGGACAGTTCTGAGAAGCATTGAGTTCCAAACCAATGAAGCAAGACTGGAGTGTTTGCACAGGAGAATGAGGAGTCTCTGGAAGTCAAATACATAGACCTACGTGGGTGGGATCAGGACCTCAGCGGTTGGAAGTGGCTCTCCTTGCCAACAAATGGATGTCTCAGGAAGGCCTCCTTGGACATCTTTTCTAAAAGCCTAGCATTCCCTAGTCCCCCACCCCGACCTTGCCCATACCTCTAACAGCTCCTTATCCCTCTCCTGATTTGGCTTTCCTCCTTAGCACTTCTGTCACTCTTTCTATCTTGCATTTGTTTATCTTGTCTTGTCCTTCCCTACTACATGGAAACTTACTGAGCGTGTTGGCTTTCGTCAGCTGTGTGCACTGCTATAGCCGCAGCTTTGAGAGAGTGCACACAGGTGCTCAGTAAACCCTTAGCAAATGACTGACGGACTCCTATTCCTTTTATATATATTTTTAATCATTTTACTGGGGGGTAGTACAGCTCTCATCACAATCCATCCATCCATCCATTGTGTCAAGCACATTTGTACATTTGTTGCCATTATCATTTTGAAAACACTTTCTACTTGAGCCCTTGGTATCAGCTCCTCATTTCCCCCCTCTTTCCCCCCCTCCCTCCATCATGCACCCTTGATAATGTATAAATTATTATTACTTTGCATGTCTAACACTGGCCGATGTTCTCCCCCGCCCCCCACTTTTCTGTTGTCCATCCCCCCAGGGAGGGGATTATGTATAGATCATTGTGATCTTACCCTCCTGGTTTCACTACTCTCATTATTGATCCTGAGGGGTTTATCTGTCCTGGATTCCATGTTTCCAGCTCTTATCTGTACCCGTGTACATGCTCTGGTCCAGCTGGATTTGTAAAGTAGAATTGGGGTCATGATACTGGAGGAGGAGGAAGCATTAAAAAACTAGAGGAAAGTTGTATGTTTCATTGGTGCTACACTGCTCCCTGACTGGCTCATCTCCTCCCTGCGACCCTTCTATAAGGGGATGTGTGATTGTCTGCAGATGGGCTTTGGGGCTCCACCTATTAGCTTTATATAACCTTTAACACTGTGACTTGGTATTCACTTGGGATAAGATATTCCATGGGTCCAAGCATATTCTGGAATAACATTCTTATACTAGCTTGTACATACATCTGTCTGAGCACACAGTATATTCTTGTTGTTTTTCAGGAGTCTGTCTCTCCTAGTAGACTATGAGCTTTGTGAGAGCAGAGGCCAAATCTTACTTTCCTCTGTCTTCACCATTGCCTGACCCATGGTCTGACATAGGGCAATGGAAATAGTGAGAAAATGAACGGTTATTGTCTGAGACAAGTTAGCCTGTGGCCCAGGGAATCCTTCCTCTCCCACATCTTACCTGTAATCAGGCAGCAAGTCCCTTAGGTGCCTGGTCTCCATCTCCTCCTCTTCAGTTCCTCATCTGCTGCCCTTACCTTCTCTTCTGTAAACTATCACAACAGACTGCATGCTCAGCCCCTGGTCCTCTACCCACAGTGCCCAAAAGATCTTCTAATGCAATACCTGAGCATGCCATTCCTCTTCCTCTGGCTGCATTCGAGAAACAAATCCACAGAAACTCATATGTATAGGAGAGAGTTTTATATAAAGCTAAGTGCGCATCAAGAAAACATCCCAACCCAGTGCTGCCCAAGCCCACAAGTCCAACATTAACCCATATGTCCGACACCAATCCACAAAGTCCTCCTCCATCTCACAAAACACACGCAATGATGCCGACTGCAGGAGGAAAGCTGAATCAGTGAGCGTGTAAGCATCTCAGCACTGGCAGGGGTCTCCACATGGCTGCTCCAGCACCCAGGGCTGCATCGGGGTAGGTCCATGCGGCTTCTCCTTGGGGATGTCTTACAGGAAGTAAGCCTTGCCAGCTGAAGCAGGTAACTGCTAAGGCAGCTGCCCCTTGGTTAGACCATCGCAAAACAAGAGACCCAAGAACTAGAAAGGCGAGACCACCGAGCCATTTATCCCTCCACCCTTCAATTTACCCCACATGTGTTTATTGGCCAGGTTGGCACAATAAACTTTTTATCTATCACTCCATGTCTCCGATTGACAGGACTCCAGCCACTAAAGCCTGGCGTTTCCTTGCTCATCTGCAGAGCCACAAGCCATCAAGCACACGGCCAGGCTTTATCTTCCACGATTCCTCAGATTCACCCAGTTTGGGTGCCAGTCACGTTGCGCTGAACACATCGTGAACACATCAGTGCGCCCAGGCCTCTGCCATTGCTCAGACTGTCTTCCCGGCTGCCTAAGTTGCCTCTCTCACGTCTTGTGACGTTCGCCCCATTACTCATTCAACACACATTCCATGTGAGCCCATCTCGGTGCCTGTCACAGGGCTGGCACATGGCTGTAGAGAGGAGTGCGGCACACCCCTGCTGGGGCGGCATGTGCCTTCTCTTGATGTCCCCGCTTGTTCAGCCTCCCGGAGTGATAAACCTCATGAAGTATTTTCTCCACAAGAATACCTTGGCCTCAAGGAATTTGAATGGCCATGTTGTATGGAAGCCATAGAATGTTCCTCTCACACTGTTCTGTATAGCTGTCTGGGTTTTTGTTTGGTTGCTTTTTGTTATTATCCATTTGGGGCAGGGGCATTTTATTGTGGTGTGGGTGGAAGTTTACAGAGCACATCTGTCTCCCATTCAAGCATTTCCTGCACCTCTTCTGTCCAGCCGCCCTCCCACGGGGTCAGCACCTCCTCACATCCTCCATGCCTCCTCCCCTGCCGGGACCCATCGGCCTTGATTACTCGGAGGCGTAATTATGCACGTAAGCCTGTTCCTCTCTCATTTTCATAGGTCTTCGAATGAGAGGTTAGCATATCTTTCCCCGGATCTTTGCATACTTACGGTGCATCCTGTTCCCCAGTGGGGGAATGCCGTCTTTGGTCAACCAATAGAACTCAAGGAGCACTAACATCCTCTGGCTAAGCCATGGTGAGGACAGAAGGTTACTGAACTTTAATAGTGTGAGACCTGCCTTTCCACCCCCAAATAGGTGCCAGGGATTAGAAAAGGGGTAAAAGCCACAGAAAAGGCACCATGTTGTTTTTCGGTTCTAAAAGAAAAGCAGTGTCAGTTGACGGGCTCTAATGTGATCCCAGTTAGGACGTCATTGCGCTTTTCTGGAGCCACGTCTTTATGTCCGCCCCCCCCACCCCTCAGATGGATTTGGGTCCCCTCTGTATGCAGTCCAGCCTCGGAGGGCTCAAAAGCCCCAAGATGAGCGGAGCCTCATGATTTACACAAGGGCATGGTTCAGTGCCCGGTGATTCCTAAGGCTTACCTGCGGGAAGGGATAAAGATCTCATGATCCCACCTGGGTCTGCAAATCTGGACATTAATATTTGTGTTTTCTTCTCGGTGCGTCGTTTTCATATAGCCACCACCACCCCCAAAATCCCCCCCCCCTTTTTTTTTTGCTTGAACATACAGGAGTGAGAAAGAGCCTTTCATTTGGATTTTCCCCCCATTATTGTTTATCCTTGAGCTCCTATTTCCCTAGATATATTCTATTTTCATTTCAAATGTGTCTTGGATCATGTTTTTCTTGACTGTGGAGTTCTGTAGCCCATTTATAGAACATTTCTTTTCGATGCCATTTTAACCACTTTGCTTTAGAAATGTTATCAATCTGTTTGGAGAGTCAAGTTAACAGCTCAGCTCTTTTTACACTCCCTAACTGACTACAACTGAGAAGATGAAAACCGAGCAAGAAATTCTGGGCCTGCAGATGGGACCTGACAAGTGGCTGGCTGGGGTTTGGAGACAAAACGCTGCACTCTTATTGGAAGGTCCTCTATTTCCAGCTCACCGATTGTCACCACGTTCTAGCAGCCGCACAGAGACTTATCTCGTCGGCTTTAACACCAATTAGAGTTTCTTTTATGAAGGGTTTCGCGATGCAATTCTTCTCTTTGCAACTGGCCGGTTGATATGGAGAGCCAGTGAACACTCTGGGGTTTCTTCTTCGGTTCTGTCCTCGTGATTAAGGGGGTTTCTTAGCAAAGTTCACAGGTGAGCACAGGTCAGCATCAGTGCACACTAAGCATAGTCACTGGTCCCCAGCAGCACCTCTCCTCAGTCAGCAGCCAAGTCTCTCTCTGGTCCTCAGCCTCTCAGCTACATGGTGCCTTGGCCTCGACCTCTGTGGACCAGGAAGCCCACCTGTCACTCAGCCTCACCGTCCCATAATCATGACACTGCTCCTCTGTTTCTGTCTCATGGTTTCCTTGTCTCCACCACTGGTCTCCGCCTGCTCCTTTACTCTGTCCCATACTCTGGAACCACAGCCTCCAGGGCCTGTGGTCTCCGCCATCCCCACTTCAGGCAGAGATCTGAAACACGTCCCCCTCGAATGGCCCTGGCATCTCTCTCTCTGTGTAGCCCTGCTTCTCATTCTTCATGAGTCTATCCTTCTATTAAATTTATATTGCGAAAGAGTCAAGTATCTGGCCACTTATTCACCAAGTCAAGTGTTTTTGAGTGTTGCTATGTGCCAGACACTATCCTGAATGCTTGTCCGATGCTAATTCATGAAGTAGGTGTTGGTTTTATCTTCATCTCAGAGATGGGGGAATTGAAGAACATGAACATTAAGCGACTTTCCAGAAGACACACTATTCCGATCGGGATTTAGAGGCTGCCTGGCTCCAGTAGACTGCTCTCATTCAAGTCGGAGCTGCCATTCAAGGTGCCACCGGATGACCAAGCAATGAACGATGGCCCCTGGTGGAGAAGGGGGAGAATCCGAGAAGGCAGGAGGTGGCGTTTGATCCTTGATGAATCTTCCATTGTACCCCTCTTGACAACTGGTGAGCACATACTGAATTATCTGGAAACAAGATACAGCAAAACTATAAAATAAAAACTACTTGCACCTCTATGAAAAACTACATTATATACCTATAATTTCGCATCCTCAGAAAAAGTCACGCACAATAGTGCATAGATGTGTTCATTTATATATGCTCATGAAATACTATTTGAGTTCCTTACATCCTCATGATAGCTTATATATCAATAATGAAAACTTACTTTGGATAAACAACATCCAGAAATTTCTCAAGTTTCTTGGAATTAGGATGATTATCCATGCAGTGTGGTGGTTCGTGCTGTGGAGTAAGTTCTGAATGGTAACAGCCCTGTGCACAGCAGCGCACTACACTGCCCAGCCCCGCGCCAGCCTCACCTTGCTTCTGTTTGAGCCCATTGCTGCAGCTACTCTGTGTCAGTCCATCCCTTTGAGCATCTTCCTCTTTTTCACGGGCCTTCTACCAAGCCTGGTGTCCTTCTTCAGGGACTAGTCCCTGCAGATAACATGTCCAAATCACCCATATATTAATTCTTATTTAATGTGTGTTTACTATGACCGTGCGGATTCCAATCATCATGTTTCTGACCATTTGGGAAGATTTCTCTTCTCTAAGTAACACACACACACACACACACACACACACCTCAAAAAATAAGTTGAGAGCATAAAATAGCACCTTGGCCTGCTGATTCAGAATAAATGATCTCAGATTTCTTCGTGCCTTGGAAAATACACTTACAGAAAAATCTCTCCCCAAGTGAACTTTCCTTTATTGACTTTTGCTCATGCCTGCATCGCCCCCTGGTGGTTTGTTTAACCTATGGCTATTTCTCTCAAAATAAAAAATTCACGCCATCAAGTGATGCCCATTCATAGCAACCCTACAGGGCAGGGTACATCCTTCCCCTGCGGATGTCGGAGACCGCCACTCTACGCGAGTAGAGATTCCCGTCGACCTCGTACGGAGCAGCGGCTGCAGCTTTCAAACTGCCAACCTTGTGGTTAGTGACCATTATGCCATCAGAGCTCCTTTGATCATTTCTCAGCTGCTATTAGGGAACTCCTGCTGTTTCAGGCATTTGCCTTTCGGTCTTTGTCCCAGATACCGTCCTCCAGTTGCACGGAGAGACCTCCAAAGTGAGCAAAACTGGGAAGCAAACCAGACACTTAGTGGTGCTCCGCACATGCTCTCAGTCATGATGGTGGTGAAACCCTACATTCATATTGTGCTTATGCTTGCCTTCTGTGTTGGTCCAGATTGACTAGAGAAACAAATTCATGGACACTCATGTGAATAGGAAAGAGCTTTCTATACAAGAGCAATTGAACATTGAGAAAACATCCCCGCCCAGTCCAGATCAAGTCCCACAAGTTTGATATTAGTTCATATCTCTGCTACCAATCTATAAAGTCCTCTCCAGGCTCACACAACACATGCAATGATGCTGAATGCAGGAAGATCACAAGCCAGTGGGTGGAAAATCTTGTGGATCCAATGGCAGTGGAAGCATCTCAGTACTGGCCTGGGTCTCCATGTGGCTCCTCCAGCTCCCATGCTGTGGCTACATCAGCGTAGCTCCATCAGGCTTGGTGTCAGAAATGTCACACAGGGAGTGAGCGTGTGTCCCACCTCCATTGAGCTATTTGTCTCCTTAGTACCTCCATATGAGGTCATCAAGCTGGGACCTGATTGACAGGTAAACTCTACTGCCTTCACTCATAAGTCTCAAATTGACAACAGTTTATATAAGTACCAAACCGTCTGTCTACTGTTTTTTCCTTGTGTGACCTTACTCTAATTTGGGATTTGATGATAACTTCTAGGCAACGCTGTGCCTTGAGAAGAAGGATGCTGAAAGGGGGTCCCACACGCTCACCCATATGGACCAGCAGGCACATAGGAGACCTCAGTCAGGCCCGTGCATTTGGGCTCCTTCTTGGTAACTGAGGCTGTGATGTGGGGACTCAGACATTTGAACCTCAACCAAACAGTCCAAAACAACTTTGAGGTTCTATCAAAAGCCAGCAAGAAGCCCAGCATCAGAGACTTGACCCTCTACTGCTGCTGGCTCGGTCTTGGAACCCTGACCACATCACAGAACCTGGAAACTCAGGGCAACGACACATTCTTCATCAGAACAGCTTCTTTAATAAGCAGAAAACCAACAACTGGTTCAATTCCATTAGGTTTTAATGGTTTTAAAGATTTACAAGGAAAATACCTACATACTTTCTATATTTTAAAAGGGTTATTATCCAATCCAGAGGGGTAGACAATGGGACTGATGGTTCTAGGGGGACACAGGAGAAGGGGAGGTGGGGGAAAGAAAGAGGGGAATACAACAAACGCAGGGACAAGGGAACAAGTGATCTAAAAGCAATGGTGAAGCGGGCGTAGGATGCCTGGCAGGGTTTGATCCGGGGAAATGTAACCGAGAGCAATTACTGAAACCCAAATGAAGGCTGAACACGATAGTGAGACAAGAGGAAAGTAAAAGAAAATAGAGGAAAGAACTGGGAGGTAAAGGACATTTATAGAGGTCTAAATACAGGCATGTACATATGTAAATATATTTATATGTAAGGATAGGGAAATATACCTATGTACATATATTTATATGTTAAGTATTAAGGTAGCAGATAGACATTGCGCCTCTACTCAAGTACTCCCTCAATGCAAGAACACTTTGTTCTAATAACACTGGTACAGAAAAGAGCTGGAAACACAGGAATCCAGGACAGATAACACCCCCAAGACCAATAATGAAAGTAGTGATACGAGGGGGGAAGGGGAAGGTGTGGGGAGAAAGGCTGAACCAATCACAATAATTGACATATAACACCCCCCCTGGGGGGGGGATGAACAACAGAAAAGTGGATGGAAGGAGAGAGCAGTCGGTGTAAGAAATGAAAAGAATGATAATTTATAAATTATCAAGGGTTTATGAGGGAAGGAGGATGGGGGAGCGAGGGAAGAAAACGAAGAGCTGATAACAAGGTCTCAAGTAAAAAGAAAATGCTTTGAAAATGATGAAGGAAACATATGCACAAATGTGCTTGACACAATGGGTGGATTGTGATCAGAGCTGTATGAGCCCCCAACAAAGTGATTAACAAAAAAGGGTTGTTGTCCCAGGGCAAATGGAAGTGAGCCAATGAAAGAGAGGAGATCCTGGGTGACGTGCACCATAATGCACGTAAAAGGGGTCTTTCCTTCTTAGCAGGGCTGTTGTGAGAACTTACAAAGTGACCAGTGAATTATCTAGCACCTGTCTGTGTGAATTCCTGCAGCGGATTCACTGTGCTGTGCAAGACCCCCATCTAGTTACGACAAGCAAGACGCGTGCCTGCCCTTGTGAACGTTACATGGACATTTCCCTTTCAGCAGAGTTAACTCAGGGGAGATGACTACCATCTGTTGGAGGCTCACAGGAAGCCCCATAAGAGAGGGACTGCCACGATTCACGTGGACATGGAAACGGAATTAAGACCAATTGATGGACGTTCAAAAGTAGTCACTCAATGGAAGGACGAACCTCGTTATAATCAGTGCTGACCGGGAGTGGAATAGCTGCCCTGAGAAGCAGTGAGAGGTGAGCTGGGGCTTGTACTGTCAGTGCACTTGCAGTGGTGCCCAGGGGCTTCCAGACCACAAATCAGGAATCACTGCTGCCTCTCCCCGCCGAGATCTCAGGGTCCAAAAGACGTGCATGGCCACGAGATTCACTGCTGCTGCTTCCTAGGTGGCTCACCGTGGACCCAGGGGAATGGCAGCGCTGACTGATCTCCTCATTCAAGCCCCCTCATCCTATTTCCATTCTCTTACTGAATCATTTGGGGAAGTTACCATTCTCAGTACCCTCGCTTCACCACAAATGTGCGTGTCTCCTGCCGGTTGCACAGACGGTGGCCCAGCTTCTTGCAGGGAGGCACAGTTCTGCAGTATCAGGCATCTGGAATCTAATTATCCTGCTCCAGGAGAAAAATAGGGAGGCTATTCAATTATGGCATAGTGGTTACGCATCAGGCTGTCAGCCCCAAGGTCAGCAGTTTGAAACTGCCAGGCCACTCCACAAGAGAAAAACTAGGCTTTCTACTCCTATAAAGAGTTACAGTCTCGACGATCCCTAGGGGCAGTTCTACCCTGTCCGATAGGGTTGCTATGAGTTAGAGTGGACTGGATGGCAGTGAGTATTAGATTATAAACAATGTCCCAGTTTTGTCCTCCCAAATGTAGGCTACTCATTAAGATGGTTGAAATCGGGGAGAAGGAAGCCTCCACTTGCCTTGTGTCTGTCATTACTTTTCTGATGTTAGTGTCCAAGTTTTAAAGAATGCTTTATAATTTGACACTTCATTTTCTCTCTTCCCATAATGGCCTGGATAATCACTTTCGTAATCCTAGTCCCCGATGATTGTGTATTAAATTGTACAGTTATGAAACACTTATTCATGGTTTCATGAATCCCTTGGTAATTCCCTGAAGTCAATGGAGCAGCTGGCATTGTACACAGTTTCAGATGAGAACACTGCAAACTAATGAAGTTCAGTCACTGGCTCTGGGTTGCTAAGTGTAGAGATTGAGCTGGGCATTGAACTCAACCCTTTGAATGCTCAACTTTGTGTTGTAGCCACTGAGCCACAAGGCCCCACATTTGGGCTGTGTCGGATTTGACACAGCACTTGCATTCTTCTGTAAGAATTTTAAACGAATGGATGGTGTGGTTTAATAAGGGAAAAAATCAGTAATAAAATAAAGTCACATATTTAGATGTTCAGTAGACACAAAATATGACCCTCCCCCCAAAAAATCTCCCAAATTAATTAGCTTCACTAATCATTATTCAGCATTATGTAGCAGGTGGTCATTAAATACTTCGTTGGATAAATGCGCTGGTCCTGTTATGGAACTTGGAGATAGAGGAGTGAGCAAGGCAAGCGGGCTGAAGCAACTGAGTGGATCACACTCCCGTTGACTGACACAGGGAGCAACAAGAGACAAAGCTCCTCTCCAAGCAGGCGGGATGATGGCTTCAGGGCATGTGGAGTTGAAGGACTTACTGCATATTACCCCGGGGTGCGAATATGATGACTCCTAAAAGATGGACGGTGAACTAAACTGAGGAGAGAGACATAGGCTGAAGACGCAGACTTTGGAGCCTGTGGTAGTCACCTAATCTGGTGTCAATTTAAGGATTCAGAGTGTAGGGGTGGAGTCTAGGCTGGCAATCTGGAGCTAGCCAATGAGACTTCTGTGGGCATGGCCTTCTCCTGAGAATTCTGGGAAATCTGGTACTTCCTCCTTGGAGGCGGAAGACACTTCTCTCTCTCTCTGCTACTCCTGGGAGACATTGCAGAAGACAAGCCACATGGATGCAACCAGACCTCGAAGCCGGAGAAGCCACATGGAGACCCCTGCCAGCACTGAGATGCTTGCAACGCCACTTTCTACCCACTGGCCTGTGATCTTCCTGCATTAGGTGTCCTTGCGTGTGTTTCATGAGTCTGAGGAGGACTTTATAGATTGGTATCAGACATATGGGCTAATATCGGACTTATGGACTTGATCTGGACTGGGCTAGGATGTTTTCTCCATGTTCAATTGCTCTTGTATATAAACCTCTTTCATATACACATATGTGTATCCATGGATTTGTTTCTCTAGTCTACCCAGACTAACACAGAGCCTGCCGGACATGGCGGGAGATGGCCTGCTTCAGCGTAGGTAAGATCTCTCAGGAAGAATGTATAGGCTGTGGATGGAAGAGGGATGGGCAGAACGCTGCAAAGTCACCAACATAAAAGAGACCGAAGGAAGACTAGCCGGCAGAGGAGCCTGGGCATCCAGCAGCCACCGCTGTAGGATGGCAACCAGAGAGCAAACCCATAGAAGTCAGAGAACAATGATGTGAAGTCTCTCTTCAAGATGAAGTCTCCAAGGAGCACCCTAGCCATACTTCTTCCAAGACAGATTGGTTTCTCATTTTAGCAGTCCATGGTCATGTCAATGTTCTTCTCCAGCACCGCATTTCAGATGCATCAGTTCTTCTTCCGTCTTCCTTATTCCACGTCCAATTTCCACATGCCTAGCAGGTAATTGAAAATGCCCTGACTCAGGTCGGACGTACCTTGATCCTCAACATTATCTCCTTGCTTTTCAATACTTGAAAGAGGTCTCATGCTGCCGATGGACCCAATTCAACTCATCTTTTGATCTATTGACTTCTGCTTCCAAGAACTTTGATTATGGATCCAAAGACAAAATCTTGGATAACTTCAACTTTTTCTTATAATAAATTAGATGTCTCTTAAGTTACTTAATTTTGTTCTTGTTGAAAATAAAAGCAGAAAAACACATACCAACTCAACTATTTCCGCATGCACACTTTCTTGCTGGAGGCCGGGGTCAGGGTGCATGCATATCTCTGGGCCTGGGATCCTGCACTCCCTGCCCACCAGGGCCCCCCATGTCCATCAGTGACAGACAGCAGAGATCCCACAAGTCCCCATTTCTCTCCTGGTCTGGATAGCTGATGAGGAGAGTGGGTGAGGGTGTTCCAGAATTTGCAGGGTGGTGGCCAGAATCCATTCAAGGCATACAAGTGTGTCATTTGGCCCTAATTTGTTGGCAGAATTGGTGGCAACAGGGACTTTCCAAAGAGTAGAGAGGAAGGACAGGACATCAGCAACAGCCCTCTCTGGCTGGGGACATCAGCACTTAGGGAGAAAAATCCTTGTTCGTTCTCCCTGTGTAAAGGGGTGGGGCATAAGGCAACGGACACTGAGCAAACCCACAGGGTGACAGCCATAGGCACCACACGTCGTGAGTAAGACCAATTACTCTTTCCGGTCCTTTCTGGATGGGGAGGCTGGCTCACTCAAATCGCTTGCCCACGTTCACACAACCATGGACGATCCAATAGTGTCCTAACCCTGTGGTCTGACTCATATGGCTACCCCATACGTGTGGGGACTTCATGTGCAGTGAAAACCAAGAAGTGGTGAGCTGTGTATTTGAGAACTGGCCTTCACGTACCATGCATGGCAAGGGCACAAACAATTCTTGGAAGAGACCCAGAAATGGGATTTCCCTTGTAATGTTTGAATATTGTCTAGACCCAAAGCTAGAAAACTGAGTTCATAGCAGATGAGTCCCACTGGGAATAAACAAACCCCAAATACTGGCTGAGACTCCTCTGTGGTCATTGCTTGGAGGACATCCAAGCCAGCAGAGCAAACAAGGGCGGAAAAACCAACGAGCACTTGGCCAAAGGAGCAACTTCCCACACACCTACTCAAGCGGCCTCTGAGAGCCGGTCAGGTCCACACCGCTGGAGGCCCTTAGCAACCGAGTCAGGACGTCAGGCGTGAGAAAGCACTCTGTAGTCCTCCTGAAGGGCCCGTCTGGTGACGCCTCACGCACTCATCCAGCTGTTAGTTAATATGCCACCAAGCATGTGTAGTGTCCGCTCTGTGTCAGGTAGGGAGGCTGTCGTTGTTAGGTGTCACCACGTTGGTTTCTACCCATCGCGACCCCTGGTACAGTAGCACGCACGGCCGATCCCGCGCCAGCCTCACAGTCATTGCTGTCTGTTTGAGCCCATGTTGACGCCGCTGTGCCGGTCCAGCTCATTCAGAGTCGCCTTCTTTTTGACTGGCCTTTTTTTTCACTTTAGCGATGAGCACAGTCTTATTTTCCCAGGGATCAGTCCCTGCTGATAATAATCCAAAGTATGTGAGAGGAAGTCTCACAATCCTCACTTCTCAGGAGCATTCTGGCTGGACTTCTTCCAAGATAGATTTGTCCTGGAAAAAAACAATGAATTGATGCCTTGAATTATGCTGTTGGAGAATAATATTGAATATGCCCTAAATTGCTGGAAGAACCAAATGAATGACAACATGGAATGTAACCATACCTGAATTGGAACCTCTGCTGTGTGTGTGTGTGTGTGTGTGTGTGTGTGTGTGTGTGGCGGGTGGTCTCACTAAACAAAAGCACTAGGTAAGAGTCAGGAGGGTCGGTGCGTCCTGTGGCTCCCTTTCACACGCCGCTCGATTCTTAGCGCGTGCGCATTCTGCGCGCTTCCCTTCCTTCGGTAACCGTTGCTCTCCTTCGTTAACCTCCGCTGCCGCCCAAAAGGGAGTCGGAAACGCCACAAGGCCGCAGTCATGCCTAAGAATAAAGGTAAAGGAGGTAAAAATAGACGTAGAGGTAAGAATGAGAATGAGTCTGAAAAAAGAGAACTGGTGTTCAAAGAGGATGGGCAAGAATATGCACAGGTCATCAAAATGTTGGGAAATGGACGATTAGAAGCCATGTGTTTTGATGGTGTAAAGAGACTGTGTCACATCAGGGGAAAATTGAGGAAGAAGGTTTGGATAAATATCTCTGACATCATATTGGTTGGTCTACGAGCCTATCAGGATAACAAAGCGGATGTCATTTTAAAATACAACGCAGATGAAGCTAGAAGTCTGAAGGCCTACGGCGAGCTTCCAGAGCATGCTAAAATCAACGACACGGATACCTTTGGCCCTGGAGATGATGATGAAATCCAGTTTGACGACATCGGAGATGAGGAGGACATTGATGATATCTAAGTCGAACCCAACGCTTTACCTTCCATCAGACCTGAGAATTGTCCTACAATTCGGATTTGGGGCTCTCCCATTGTAGAAGATTAAAATTTCATCAGCATGAGTACTATTTATTCAAGCAGGTTGATTTGTTTTTAAGGCATTGGTGTTACTTTTAAAACTGAGAATGTTGAAATATCTTAAGTAAAATGGTAGACCCACTTTGTTCATTTGAAGTAATAGAGTTTCTGGATAAAAAAACCTTCAAAGCTATTATTTAAAAAAATATTTTAAAGCAGTATTGCCTTTTCCAGTTTGACCACTTCACTTCCAGGATCTAGATATTCAAGTTAATTAGTCGCCCTCTACTTATTAAGGGTTTTGACAGATCTATTGACTATACAAAGTCTTTCTGTCTGCTCCAGATACCTATTAGCCCCTGGAGATTTTGATACTGTTTTAAGAGAGGCAGAAGTCAGCATCTAAAGTCAAAATAAGTAGGCCTGTTGTTTCATATTTGAATAGCATATGGCATTTTCATACTGATTTTCATATCACATAATTCGGTTTGTGGCCTTGTGTTGTTACCATTAAGACATAATGAAAATGCATTTCCAAAATGCACTTTGCAAAACCAGTTTTAGTGTCAATTTTTAATTTCTAAAGCTAGTAATTGGAAGTTAGGTGGCACCAAATTATTTTAACATTGGGAATACTGAGTAATTTTGACATGTTTTTTTTTTTAAGTCGGGTGCATAGGAAATTTCCCAAATGGATATATTCTAATGTGATGCATGAATATAGAATGTTTTTACAGAACAAAACACCAATGCTAAATGCGTTCTTTTATTTTCAAAAGTTATACATCATAAGCTATAATTTGGAGTACTTTATAAATAATTGAGTTGTTTACAAATGAAAATCTAATTTCATAGCAATTTATACAAATTTAGCCTTCTTCACACTATCACTAAACTAGTGAAGGAGAATGGAATCATTGCAGCTTAATAAATGGAAAAAGAAGAGTGCAATTCCTAAATGGAAAAGCTACAGTTAAGGAACAAGATCAATCAAGTCAAAGAGTGTATTACATACTTTAAATTAAGGGTTATGTATTTGACTCTGTGGACATTTGTGGCGGAGTTAAGTTTACCCCTTTTTGGAAATGGTCTCAGCTCTGGTAAAGTGAAGATCAAGGCTAGACTAGTTAGATCTCAATGCCCACATTTGAGTTTCATCCAACTTCTGAAGGAGAGATCAATAATGAATTGGTCTCCAGAGAACTGTTCAATGTTGAGAAATAATTAAGGAGAATATAAAGGGGTATAAACTTCCCTTCACATGGCTTCAGAAAAACCAATGTATCTTCCCTAATCCTCTCTGCTATAATGCCCTTTTCTGAAAAATCTGAGGCCAGAAATATGTATTAAGAATTGAAAACTAGGAATATCTACACAAAAAATATGGTATATTTCTTATTTTATGGAGTTCTTAGACTTAATAAGACAGAATGCTTTTGATATTTGTAAGATGGCACATAACGACAACACAAAAATACTAAGTTGAGTTTATAATACATGCCTTTCCGCATTCTTAAGAACATGTGGCTTCTGTACATAGGTTACAGGTTGTGGGAAGGAGAGTGCAACTTACACATTCTTTGTTTTACTTACCCTCCTCTAACAAATATGGTGTGTCTGAAGAGTAATCATTTCACCCCATGGTCCCAATTCATGGATGCATTTCCTTACTAAGTAGTCATATCTCAACCAGTTGCCACATGGAAAATCTCGAGTCCTGGTGGTTACTCACAATGGGGACCCAGTTGTAGCTTCTGTGCAACACACTTGGAGTTATTTTAGGAACGTCTTTCATGTGGAAATTGTCATATCATTGACTTGATTATATTTCGAATAGGGAATGGAAGTGGTCTTCGAGGAAAGTTAGCTTTTTGAAAGACAACATTCTTTGATTCCAGTAATATAGTGACATAACTGTGCCCAGAAAGAAAAGAAAGAAAATGAACAATAATATTCATGGAGTGTCTATTTCTACTTCCCATTAGATTATAAATATATTGTATTACGAAAGTGGCTAAATAACCAAACTAATTCAGCATTTGTGTATCATGACTTGCCAACTTTAAATTGTTTGTTAAATCTTTTTGTGAACATCCAGCTTTTAAAGAGACCTGTAAGCTATGCATGATGGAAAGTCTGGTATTTTGTTAAGGAATGGCCGTTGGCTTTCCTCACCACATCTGTGGAAGCATGGCTATAAATTTATTTGCTTACAACAACAAAAAAGGAGTCATAGGAGGAGCCCTGGTTGGTGTAGTGATTATACACATGGGGCTGCAATCTGCATGGTCAGCAGTTCAAAACCACCAGCAGCAACACAGAGAAAGACTAGACTTTCAATCCCATCACCAGGGACTGTCTGGTGAACCCCCAGGGGTCACTATAAGTCAGCATTGACCCAATGCAAGATAGTAAGTGAAATAAGAGTCAGACTTAACATGTGCTTCTGTGGTGAGCATAGCAGTTACGCTTCATTAAGGTCACACCACAAGTTTGTTAAACACACACTAGATTCCCATTTAAACCATCCTTCCATACGGGCTTCTGAGTCAGCCTTGACTTGATGACAGAGAGGCTTTTTGAGACCACATTCTACATCAGATACTATTAGCAAGTATTTTTTAATAAAAGATAATCATCTCATTCATAAATGAGCAATGTAAGATTTGGCAAATGAGTCTTATAACCGCTACACTAAATTTTCAAAGCAGAACTGTTTTACTCTAACGCCGAGGACCCCACACTACGCACCTCAAGACTGAGAGAGAGAGAAATATTTCTCAAAACCACTCACTGCTGTCAAGCTGATTACAATTCATAGTGGAAAAGACATGAACTGCAAGTGTTGGGTAGTCCAACTTCAGTCAGGCAGAGCAAGGCAAGTAGGATCCAAAATGTTGGCTAAGACTGGCTTTAAGGCCATAAATGTATTAAGGTTACTAGAGATGGTCCCCCTTCCCCCTCCCCATTTACCCAGCATTCTGAGTGTGTTCTCAGAAGAGCTCATTGGGAGGAAGACACTCCAGTGGGTTGAACGTGATGAAGTCCTCCGCTCTGTGTGACGTTTCGTCTTGGGAGTGTTCCCCACGATGATCAACAGGTTGCTGATTTGGATGCCGGAACAAAGGCTCACATCTTTTAAGGAAGAAGTTAGACTCAAGCAGGCAACAGTGGTCATGAGGTAATGATGCAATATGTTAATGCCCAGGTTTATTTTATAAAAAGTAATAGACACCAAGCAGTAGGAGAATATGAGCAAAACCAGAAATCAATTCAATGTTACCATGAGGGCAGGGGTTGGGGTGAAGAGGATAAGGGACAATTGACACATATTTTGTCATGGAGTTTTGACTTTTGGAAGCATGTTAATGTTCTACATATTAAAAATAAATAAATCCCCAAGAATATGGACAAATACTAAACAAGGCAAACAGAAATAAAATAACGAAACTGTTCGCTACAATTAGTATCCCACTGAAGGATTTTAAGGATACAGCCATCCATGGTCTGGGGGTGGAAGGGATTGCCAACGGATCCTGAACTCTTTGGGATCCGTTTAATTTTTCATAGTGACGTAGCAGATCTAACACTATCTTGTGTGTGCTGTGAAAGGGTCGTTTGACCCCCAAAGGGGTCGCGACCCACAGGTTGAGAACCGCTGCCTTAGACAGTCATTAGAAGCTGAAAAGGCAAGGAAATGGATTCTCCTCTCAGCATTCCAGAAAGAATGAGTCCTGGAGACACCTTCATTTTAGCCCAGTGATTTCAGACGTCTTACCACTGGAAGGCTTGTAACCATTAGGTGTCTGTAAAGGCCCTGTGGCTGGCTTCTCCTGCCTCTCAAACTGGAACCAGTTTGGAGAGGCTTGAGAGTTCAGTGAACTTGTCATTCAGCCCGCTACACAAAGCCTCAGGAAAGCTTCGATTATGCGCTGTCACAGGAACGTTTCTCCTCGTGGTGGAACTCTCCCTCAGAGTTTCAATAGCCACAGCAGCTCAAATGCCCTACAATGCTGCAACCGTTCTTTCTCGATTTTCCACTGAATGGGTTTTTCCTAGAACTGTTTTCTTCTCCAGAAAGTCTGTTCCTAGCCTTGAAATGCTTCAGCAGCACCCCACGATGTGTTTAAAATATTGGCTGCCTAGTGACCAGCATTGCAAGTAAGAATGATAAAGCCACAAGCTGTGAGTAGAGGAAACTATATCCAGATTTCATTCTATAGTTTGGAACAAGTCTATATTATAATTCTGTAAGAGCGTGTAATGCTGGACACCAAGGAATTGCCTAAGTTCCAAATATCTGAATGACTACTACAATTGAGATCACTTTGGAACTCACATATATGACTCGTGGTTAACATGTACAATCATAACAATAATAGCTGTCCTTGATGGGAAATTTCCTTTGTGTCTTATGCTGTGTAGTGTATAAGTCATCTGAGTTTTCATACAACTTCATGAGGGAGGTGTTCTTCTCCTTGTTTTTCAGATGAGGTCACCAAGGCTGAAAGATACTCAGAAACTCACTTTGCTTTCAGCAGTCATATAAGGCACAACAAATGATCTCTCATCACCCAGAGCAACAAAGGAAAAAGAAGGCAGGAATGGGGTCGGGAGTGGAGATACGCAACATGTGGTTAATGACCTCCATTATCAACAGCCATAAGACCAGACAAAAACTGGATGCTGATGGCTACCAGTACTCAACAATTTGATCAAAAATTCTAGAGAAGAATTTTTATCAAAAAAGGGGAAACAGAATAGAATTTTCAATTCTCCTGGATTCCAGACTTTCTAAAATCGTGAGGTTTGGATGAACTCCTGAAATTATTGCCCTGAGATAACCTTTAAACCATAAGTCAGAAATTTCCCCAAAATACAGTCTACCTTAACTAATAAAGAAGGCCTGCCTTGAGCAGTAGGCTCTTTTAAGAGCTATCGGTATGAGATCAAAGTGCCAACAGCAACTGGAAAGATTAATAGGAAGCTTAGGGCGCAGTGAGTGGGTATCAACGGGGAGGAGCAGCTCAGGCAATGGGGAGAGTGATTGCACAAGTCAAAGGATGTAATTGGTGCCACTAAATGCTGTGTGTAGAAACTGTTCGATTGGGGTACATTTTGCTGTGAATATTTTGCACCACAACAAAATTACTTTTATTTTTTATTTTAAAGAAGTTCCCTTTGAGTTTGTGACTGTGAATGGGACATTTTTAAATCATTTTATTGGGGGCTCATATAACTCTTATCACAATCCATACATACAGCAATTGTG
>NW_022105611.1:6645794-6651700 GCF_000313985.2 Echinops telfairi | reverse complement strand
TGGGTGACGAATCTAGAGCTGAACTTCCTGCTGTATGGAAGCAGCATGACACTGGAGGGAGGCCACAGACATCAGGCCAGCCAGATGTGCACCTTGATTCTCAGCTCCACCATTTACTGCAGTTTTGTATGAGTTGCTTTTAACTTCTCTCAGCTTCAATACCCTTTTGTGAGCATGACTATAGTACTTATCTCATGGGGTTATTGTAAAACTTGGAGAAAATATAGGCAACGTGCCTGGCACATGCTTAATAAATGAGGGGATACCATCATTGCCGTACTGACGTTGGTTAAGCAAGTTCTGTGATTGTGATGATGGTGATTCCAGACACGTTTAGGCAGAAGAGCTCTGGGCCTGGCCCTCTAGGGGAATGCCAGCTACAAGCATTCTTGCCAGAGGACAAGTGGGTGGAGTAAAAGGCGGGTAGATGGCTATAAAACTCGAGATGTAGTCAGACTCTCTAATCATCAGTAGCATTTGAAAACAAAGCCTCAGAGGGATGCAATTCAGCCCCTCCCAGGAGCACATGTTCCTGTGTTGTTGTTGTTCTTCGGTGCCGAGTCAGTTCCGACTCATCACAACCCTGTGAACGACAGAACGAACCACAGCCTGGTCTGGCGCCATCCTCTCAGCTGTCCTTATGTTTGAGCCCATTGTTGAAACTCCTGTGGTTGGTCGTTACACCATCTGCTGTCAGTTCAGGACCTGAGAGGATTCAGAGTGAAGGAGCAGAGTCTAGTCTGTCAACCAGTTCATAGTCAATGAGGCCTCTGTGCGTCATGACATTGTCATGAGGATGCTGGGAACTCCGGTATCTTCTCCTTGGAGGTGGGAGACACTCTTTCTCTCTGCTCACTCCCTGCGAGACATTTCTGAGGAGAAGCCACATGAAGCTCCCCTGAGGCAGTCAGAATTTTGGAGCTGAAGGAACCACGTGGAGACCCCTGCCAGTGCTGAGATGCTTACAATGCCACTGGATCCACAAGACCTCCCACCCACTGGTCTGTGATTTTCCTGCATTCGGCATCATTGCATGTGTTTCGTGAGTCTGAAGAGGACTTTATAGATTGGTATCAGACATATGGGCTAATAACGGACTATGGACTTGATCTGGACTGGGCTGGGATGTTTTCTCAATGTACAGTTGCTCTTGTATACAAACCTCTTATTTATACACATATGAGTGTCTATACATTTGTTTCTCTAGTCTACCTGGTCTAACACACTGTGTCAATCCATCTTGTCAAGGAGCTTCCTCCTTTCAGCTGCCCCTCTTTCTAGTCCTTTTCCAAGGACTGGTTTCACGTGCTCAAAGTACATGATACGAAGTCTCACCACCTGTGTTTCTAAGGAGCATTCTGGCTGTACGTCTTCCAAGCAGATTTGTTTGACCTTTTGGCTTTCCCTGGTCCTTCCAGTATTCTGTGCCAGCACCATAAGTCAAATACACATATTCCTCCTTTTTAAAAAATCATTTTATTGGGGGCTCGTACAGCTCTTATCACAATCCAGACCTCGACCGCATCAGTACCTGACATAATTGGATTTCAACACGAAATGTCGAGAATATTTTGTGATGGAGCTCGAACAAAACATCGGAAACCGACCAGATGCACGTGATTGTTGTAAACAAAAGCAGTTTGTGTTTCAGTCATTTGGCGTTAGTTGGTGGTGCTAGTATGCGTTGTTTAAACCTTTTGCTGTGTTCTAAGCGTTTTGCTATAATTTTCTTAGTTTTTGTGGCTCCACCCCCCCCATCCCCGGCCGTGTTTTTAAATAAAAAACATGTGTCCTAAGAAAGAGTTTTTTGAAAAGAATCATCATGATAAGGAACTGGTTAACCATGTTATTGATATTGTTGATGATAATTTAGAAAACAGTTAAGGAAATGCCAACAGCAGACCATATTAGACAGATGTTTTTTAAAGAAAGGCAAGCAGGTCCTAGTGAGAAAGGCAAAGAAGGGGAAAATCTCCTGAAAAGCAGCTACCTGCTGATTTCATGGAAGGGGATTCCCCTTCCCAACACTGACTCTCTCTCCATCCCTCCTCTCCACATCCGTGCCTGCAGATCCACATCCTCATCAGTCTCAAGGTATGGGTCATGCTATCGTTGTTAAAAACTTTTAAAATGTGTGTCTCCTACTTAAATTATATTATTTAACTCTGAACTTATTTACTTAGAAATTTCTGTGTAATGTTTTGTATAAAAAGGGAAGGTTAGGGTAAAAACGTGGTGGTGGAGAATGGACTGATACATTTTCAGTTGTTTCATATGGGAAAAATTGATTCCGAACTCAACTGCGTTGCATTCTCAACACTCCTAGAACGGATTTGTGCCGAGGGATAATGTACCTTGTGATTGTGTCAAGCACATTTGTACATATGTTGCTGAGATAGTTTATTGTACCAACCTGGCCGATAAACACGTGGGGTAATTGAAGGGTGGAGGGATAAATGGCCCGGTGAGCCTCACCTTTCTAGTTCTCGGGTCTCTTGATTTGTGATGGTTGGACCAGGGTGGAGCTGCCTTAGCCAGTTCCCTGCTTCAGCTGGAAAGGCTCACTTCTTGCAAGACATCCTTGAGGAGAAGCCACATGAACCTACCCCGATGTAGCCCTGGGTGCTGGAGCAGCTGTGTGGAGACCCCTGCCAGCGATGAGATGTTTACACACTCACTGATTCGACTTTCCTCCTGCAATCAGCGTCATTTCGTGTGTTCTGTGAGATTGAGGAGGACTTTGTAGATTGGTGTTGGACATATCGATGAATGGGTTAATGTTGGACTTGCAGGCTTAGGCAGCACTGAGTTGGGATGTTTTCTTGATGTGCACTTAACCTTTATATAAAACTCTTCTACATGAGTTTCCCAGGCTAACACAGTTGCCATCATCATTTTCAAAACATTTTCTTTCTACTGAGCCCTTGATATCAGCTCAGTTCCCCTCTTCCCCCATCCCCCACCCCGCCTTCCCTCTCTCATGAACCCTTGATAATTTATAATTTATTATTATTTTTTCATGTCTTAACACTGACTGATATCTCCCTTCACCCACTTTTCTGTTGTCTGTCCTCCTGGGAGGAGGTTATATATAGATCAATGTGATCAGTTCCCCCTCTCTCCCCCCACTTTCCCTTTACGTCTTGGTATCCCTACTCTCATTATTGGTCCTGAGGAGTTTATCTGTCCTGGATTCCCTGTCTTTCCAGCTCTTATCTGTACCAGTGTACATGCTCTTGTCTAGCCAGATTTGTAAGGTAAAATTGGAGTCATGATAGTTATAGAACTAGAGGAAAGTTGTAGGTTTCGTCGGTGCTATACTACACCCTGACTGACTTGTCTCTTCCTTGTGCCCTCCTGTGAGGGAATGTCCAATTGTCTACGGATGAGCTTTGGGTCTCCATCCCATGCTCCCCCGCCCCCCATTCACATTGATAAGATTTTTTGTTCTAGGTCTTTGATGACTGATATCTGATCCTATCAACACCTCATGATCACACAGGCTGGTGTGCTTCTTCCAGGTGAGCTTTGTTGCTACTCAGCTAGATGGCCACTTGTTTAAGACCTCGGATGCTATATCGTTTGATAGCTGGGCACCATCAGCTTTCTTCACCACATTTGCTATGTATCCATTTTGTCTTTAGCAATCGTATCAGGCAGGTGAGCATCACAGAATGCTGGGTTATTAGAACAAAGCGTTCTTGCATTGAGGGAGTACTTAAGTAGAGGCCCAATGTCTGTCTGCTACCTTAATATTTAACATATAAATATATGTCCATCGATCTATTTCCCTATCATCATATATAAATATATTTACATATGTACATGCCTGTATTTAGACCTCTATATATATCCTTTGCCTCCCAATTCTTTCCTCTAGCACCTTTTATTTTCTCTTGTTCCACCATCATGTTTGGCCTTCATTTGGGTTTCAATAATTCCTCTCCGCTACACTGCCTTTGATCAAGCCTCACCAGGCAACGTGGATCCTTCTTTGGTCTTCCTTATTCACTGTCCAACTTTCACAAGCACATAAGGAGATTGAAAATTCCATGGTTTGGGTAAGTTGCACCTTAGTCCCCAAAGTGATAGTTTATTCTTCGACACCTTAAAGAGGTTTTGTGCAGCAGATTTATCCAATGCAATGATTCCTTTGATTTCTCAATTGCTGCTTCTAGAAGCATTGATTGTGAATCCAAGCAAGATATAATCCTTGACAACTTTAATCTTTTCTGTTTGTCATGCTGCATCTATTGGTTCACTTGTGAGAATTCTTGTTTTGTTCACATTGAGTTGTAATCCATACTTAAGGTTGCAATCCTTGATCTTCATCAGCAAGTGGCTCAAGTCCCCCCACTTTCAGCACACAAGGTTGTGCCATCTTCAGATCAAAGGTTATTAATAAGCCTTCCTCCCATCCTGATACCACATTCTTCTCCATATAATCCAGCTTCTCAGATGATTTGTTCAGTGTATAGCATGAATCAGTGTGGTGAGAGGATACATCCCTGTCTCACACCTTCCTGATTTTAAACCCTGTTCTGTTTGCACAAGTGCCTCTTGATCCGTGTACAGGTTCCAAAGGAGCACAGTTAAAAGTTCTGGGATTCCCATTCTTCTGAAGTCTATCCATAGTTGTGTTCAATTTTCTTATAGTCCCAGGCTAAGCATGCAGTGCAACCCTACAGGGTAGGCCCGACCTTACCACCTCTCCTCCCAGAGGGAAGCCTGTGGCCGGGAAATGTAAGAAGACTCTGGCATTCTACTTTCAGTTGGAGGGGAGGAGAGGGGGCTGTGGTTAGTGGGGGGAAGGGGGGGATGGTAGGTTGTGGTGGTGTCGGTCCATGCATGCAGGGATGAGATGATATTAGGAGAGTCTTGGCTGTGTAGAGAAGCGAAGCCCTATGGAGCGCAGGCATTTGAATGGAATCATCAGCTCTGTCACTTCTAATGCTCTGACTTTGGACAGGTTTTTCAATTGCTCTGAAACTCATCTGTAATGTAAAGCAGATATAACGTTGACTACTGCGAATCATAATTGTTTGCAGGAAAGTGGAATACTATGTACCGGATTTGGCAGAACATTGCCTGGAATGTAGTGGCATTCAATGTATGCCATACATCGTGTTGGAAAGGAAACTCAAAGCCTGTCAAGGGACCAGAGATTGCTGCTTTTTCCAGAGAGCAGCAGCCACCAGCCATGGAGGCCAAAGGAGCCACTCTTTACCACATAGCTCCACTGGCATATGCCCATGCCCATGCCTTCATCACACAGCAGGCCCCGAAAGGAGCAGGCAGGAGCTGAGTGCCAAACAGCCAAGGACCCCGCCTTCTGTGTGCTCCGAGTCTAATGAGAGCAGTACACAGTCAGTTGCTGCAATTCCCTGTGTTAAGCGCTAGGCTGGAGAGGTAGGTGGTCATTGGACCATGAGAAGGTCACCAAGGAGAACAGGCTTGGCTGTATGAGGGAGGGTGGAGAGGAGGAAAGGCTTAGAGATGTTAAATCTCTCCCAAAGTCGTACAGGTGGGCTAACAGCTGCTCACCCCTCAGAAAAGTGGAGTGTTCACTGCTTTATCTGCTCCAGGCCTGCACACTTCTCACGGCACTGACTTGCCTTTGTCTCGGGGCGGGGCCCAGAGGGCTCCAGCACCATGCATTCATCGCCTCTGTGAGATCAGCCCTGGCCCCACCACCAGAGTGAGAGTCATTTGGAAACTCTTTCATCTATGTAGGCCGCCTAAGTCAGGTACAAGATGAGGAATATAGAAAAGCCTGAAATAAAGACTGAATACTGAATGGTGCTCACAGAGGTGAACCTGGTGCTCAAAGTCACTGGGCCAACACACAATGGCAGCTGGGGCAGAGCTGGGACAACACACACAGAGAGCCCAGTCCTTGAACTCTG
>NW_022105611.1:6633144-6645533 GCF_000313985.2 Echinops telfairi | reverse complement strand
TCCCCACTCTCTAGAAAACCCAGTTCCTGTATTTTCTTTTTATATTTCTCTGTCTCTCCTTCTCTCGTGCTCACTCTCTGCTCCAACCCAGGTGGTCCTGAAATAGATTTCAGAAACCTGGAGGAGTATCAAGGGGTTAAAAACAACACCATCGTCATCAGCAACAACGTTAAGAGCACAAGACTCAAATTAATTGGTTCCCAAGAATTTTCTCAAGCTTGATGTAAGTCTATTTGACCAGCAGAGGGCAGAGTTGGATGGATTGAGTAGCTGAGCCCAGTACACTAGAGCCTTCCTCAGGGCTTCTGCTGAGAAGTCTGATTTTAACACAGTGGGTCAAAAAGCACCAAGCTAAAGGTCCTTTTCCAGAGTACCCTACTTGTGTCAGCATCACCTATCCTGATGGGAGGCGGTGTTTATGTGAATCTTGCTCCCTTTTCAATACACAGATTGAAAATCTGAACCTTTAAACCAAGCGGTGAGTGGCCTGGTGACCTTGTTGAAGCCAGGAAAGAAAACTATGAGTACCTTTCCTTTTTACATTTCTGTGTTAGTCTGGATAGACTAGAGGAACAAATCCATGGACACACGTATGCGCATAAGAAAGAGGTTTATCTACAAGAGCAACTGAACATTGAGAAAACATCCCAGCCCAGTCCAGACCAAGCCCATAAGTCCAATATTAGCCCATATTTCCGATATCAATATATAAGTCCTCTTCAGGCTCACGAAACACATGCAATGACGCTGAATGTAGAAGAGCACAGGCCAGTGGGTAGAAAGTCTTTGGATCCAGTGTTACTGGAAACATCTCATCTCTGTGGTTTCTCCGGCTTCCGAGGTCTGATTGCATCCATGTGGCTTGTCTTCTGCGATGTCTCCCAGGGAGTAGCAGAGAGAGAGGTGTCTCCCACCTCCAAGGAGGAAGTACCAGATTTCCCAGAATTCTCAGGGGAAGGCCATGTCCACAGAAGTCTCATTAGCTATCTCCAGATTGTCAGCCTAGATTCCACCCCTACACTCTTACTCCTTAAATTGACACCAGATTAGGTGTCTACCACAATTTCTAACAGATTTGCCTTTAAAATGATCATATTTTTTTCCAGAAGATTAGAACATGCGCCACTCCCCTGGAATCATCCGTCTTGGTAGGGTCAAAGCTGGAACTAAATCTGCCATCCGGATTGTTGTTCTGTAATGGTGTCATAGTCATTCAAGGGCTTAGCTGACAACCGAAAGGTCAGTGGTTGGAACCCACCAGCTCCTCCACAGAAGAGAGATGTGGCAGTCTGCCTGCCTGGGAAACCCTGGGGGGGTGGGCGGGGAGGGCCAGATCCATTGTTGGAATCTGCTAGATGGCAATGGGGTTGGTTTGAGCTTTGGGACCCTCCTGGAGAAGACTCTACCTCATAGCCTGCCTACATACAACAGAGCAAAATACCATCCAGCCTTGTGCCAAGTCATCCTCACCATTGTTATGTTTGAGCCCATTGTTACCAACCACCGAGTCACTCCATCTCCTTGACAGTGGTTCAGTTTTTTTCACCGATCATCTACCGAACACGATGTCCTTTCCTAGGGACAAGGCTCTCCTGAGAGGGGCACCGTCCTCACTTTTCCATATGAAGAAAACGGTAGCTGTGCTTTTATCTAGTGCCACGTGAATTCACTGGCCAAGCTCAGAATGTCACTTTTCAAATGCTTCCAAATATCTGTCACGTGCCTCTCTCCAGAAGGAACTCTGCTCCTTCACAAATCAAAATCCTCAATGTTTAATGGGCCCACTGGATAAAATCCCCTTCTCCATACCTATTCAGACCATCCTAGGGGGACTAGCTTTTCCTATACTGTCTATGAACAAGATCTCTGAATTCGGCCTTTGTGAATGAGTGCTATTGAAAGTAGTATCTATTGCCAATGTCCGTTCATGTAAATACTGTCTAGTCACTGATGTGCATTTAATCTGCAGCAATCCATGCACTGCAGTCTGCAGCTGCCCTACACTTGTAGAATTACCTTCACTCAACTGTGTTTTAAATTCTATAACCTTGGAGAAATACATGAGACTATCAATAGAATTATCTTGTGCCCCAGGGAGATGATTTACAATGCTCTCTATCATAAAATGATAACGATCTCTCTAATGTGAGTCAGCGATACATGTAAACTGTAGACATATGAATGGGAAAAATTTAAACAACTGTATGTAACATAGTAGACACATCAAAACAACTGTGTTTTCTTTCTAGATAGTGATTTCCCCAACAGGATCAGGTATTCTCTGTCATTTAGCGTAAAGCTGGGCATGGACTTACAACAGCTGTGAGGATGTGTGGCAGGAAATTAAGGACATTTTTTTTTTTTTAATCTTCAGAAAGCCTGAGGAGATCAACTGACATGTTCATGATCAAGCATTGGAAGATTTTTTACAACCTTCTCAACCGGTTGAGAAACATCGCTTTCCTGGATGATGTGTGTATGAGTCCAAGATTAATCAGATGACAAGCCGTAGGCTCCTTAATAAAGCAGACACGGACTGAAATCCCTTTTGTTCTTGCCTTCACCCGTATCTCGGCTAGCACCGAGCGTGCCCATCACGCACCTGGGGGACCCTGGTTTCCTGGCTGTGCAATGCAGACCATAGCACTATCTCAGAGGGCCTGTGTGAGCATTAGACCCACACACGGAAAGAAAGCCCCTGGAACCTTGCACCGTGACTCTTGGGGCATAAAAAGAAACTCTGTAGTCGACCAAATTGAAAAGCCCATGACTTCACAGATACTGCACGGAAACTTCAGCGATGCCGTGTTGAACAGGCTTCGTTCGTATCCCCAGTTAGCACACATGATTAAGGAGTCACCGTGTCTGCTGTCATAAATTCAGAATGTATGAAGGTGAGTTCCAGGTAGGGTGTCTCCCAACTTTTGCTGACTAGCCACCATGTGCTTCAGTGGCCACACATTAGTATGCGAAAATCGATCCTTTCTACTGCCTAGTCTATATTCTAAGATGGCCAGTGTGAAAGGGCTTTGTAAAGGTTAAAATGGAAAAATGTGGTCTCACATTGTCGGTCATATTGAGGTCCATGGACCATCAGAATTAGCATCCTCTGGGGACCTCTTAGAAACACAGACTCTCAAGTCCCACCGCAGACCTGGTTAATTGGAATTTAGTCTAAGAAGATCTGCAAGGGATTTTCCTGCTCATTGATGTTTGAAAGGCACTTGTCTATAATAGTGCTGCATTCAGCTGAAATTAAAACAAATTAAGTAGTTTAGGATCCATTACAAAGGACAGTATGGGCCCTTGCAAAATGATGTAATAGAAATTAAAAGCTTAAATTCTAAGGAGCCGGGATTTGGGGGTTAGTGGGGGGAGGGGTGTTAAGCCTCAACATAAGCTGGATTCATTGCAGAAGGAATTCTTTGGGGTTTGGGAATATTGAGCACAAGCTTCCATTTGGGAATATTGAGCACAAGCTTCCATTTCACCAAAGTCCACCCAGTAAAGGCAACCTAGTTGTCTTGCTTCTCTTCCTTGCCTGGATAACAGAACTCGGGCCGAGAGATCATCTGAGCCACGTCGATGAGCAGGGCCCTGCGTAGTGCACGGATTCCCTTGGCAATCACAATCAAGGCCAACAGCAATGCAGAATGTAGTTCTCTAGTTCTCAGGGTATCTGCTTCCCTTCCCTGTTAGGACCTTACCCATCGTGTGCATCTTTGATCTGTGTTTAAGTCTGGCTCCTCCATTGCTCTGTGAGCAACTTGAGGAGCAGGCGGCGCCTCTGTCTTTACACAGCACGGCCCCATGAAACTGCTAAGAAGCTTTAGCCTGCGACTACAGGAAAGCCCCCCCTTCTAATCAGATTCCCTGTGGACTCCCCTCCCTTTCTTTGCCTTACACAGTCTCAATTATCCTGTTCCCCTTTGGGGACACTTCTTCATCACAAAGGCAAAGGCTCTAGATTCACTTCCAACACAGAATTTATACAAACAAAACGCTTCTCCTATCCGCCCACATCTCTTAAGAATTCCGGCTTTGAACATTGTTTCAGTCAGTGGTTGTTAGTGCATCACGTCGATGCCAATTTTGTGCAACGGAACGAACACTGCCCGGCCCAGCACCATCCGCACAATTGTGATTACCTTTGAGCCCCCGGTTGCAGCCATTGCACCTGCCGCTTCCATGAGAACTGCTGTGGGTCCAAACATCAAGACGAAATCCTTGATCACGTCTGTCCTTTCTCCGTTTGTCACAATGTTGTCTGTTGGTCTCATTTTGAGAATTTTGGTTTTCTTAATATAGAAGTGTGCAATGTTCCATGGTTATTCATAAAATGTCAGTGGCTTCTTTCCCCGCAGTGGACAGTCTTCCCCTTCTTTATAGATGGTTCTGAGTCTGGAAGCAGCCCTCTCTCATAGAGTCACTTTTGCATACTGACCCAAAGGGTCTGGTCACGCGAGGCTTTCTTCACACTGGCAGTAAGTAACTGTTCACATTCAGAATTCAGACTGTAGCCAGGACCTTTACACAAGAGTCACTTTGTTCCCAACTCTTTGCTTTGAATTGCAATTTATTAGAAACTTTTCTTTTTATGAAGATGTAATAGTTGTTGTTGTTGTTCTTGTTGCTGCTGCCAGGTGCCATTGGGCTGGGTCCAACTCGCAGTGAAACACTACCCTTTTCCCTGACCTGAGCCCATTGTCGTTGCAGCCACTGCGTCCATTCATGTCCTTGAAGGTCTTCCTCTGTTTTGCTGATTTCCTGCTTTACCAAGTGTGTCCTGCTAACATGTCCAAAGCACGTGAGACAAATTTCCAACATCTTCACTTCTAAGGAGCCTTCGAGCTGTCTTCCAGCACTGACTTGTGTATTCTTCTGATATCTGTGATCTATTCAGTATTCTTCACCAACACCAACGTTCAAAAGCATCAATTCTCCTTCAGTCTTGCATGCCTATGAGGTCATTGAAAATACCTTGGCTTGAGTCTGGGCTCTGGGGAAGACATGGTGTTAGCATTGGGCTGTAACCACAAAGATGGCGGTTCAAAACCATTGTGGGAGGCAGATGAGCCTACCTGCTGACCTAAAAGTCTACCACCTGGAAAACCTCTGCTGGGTCGATATAGTCAGAATCACACCAGTGTCAGTAGGTTTGGGGTGGGGCTCAGGATCCCTTAGTCTTCAAAGTGACATCTTGGCTCTTTGACACGTACAGAAGACTTTTGCAGCAGCATCGCCCAATGCAATACATTAATTAATTGATGTCTGGATTGTTGCTGTCTCTGTTTATCGTGATGCTGATTCTTGGTCCGGGTGTAAGGATATTTTTGATGTCTTTGTTTGATTTGTGTTGAGGTGTATTCCATTCTGAAGGTTAGATTCATTGATGTGTTCAGTAAGCGCTTCAAGTCCCCTTTGCCTTCATCAAGCAAGGTTGTGCCATCTGCAGCATGCAGATTATTAGTAAGTCTGCTTCCAATCCTGATGCCAAATTCTTCTTCATATAGTCCAGCTTCTTAGGTTATTTGCTCAGCCTACAGATTAAATAAATGTAGTGAAAAGATACAATCATGACACACATATACATGACATTTGGCATGCCATAAAAGTCACTCTTCTAAAATATAAAATAGTTTGTAGTATAGTCACAAAGTTGTGCAACTATACCCACTATCTAATTCCATAATATGTTCATCACCCTCAAAAACAAAACCAAGGAATCCGTGTCCATTCTGCGCTCCTCCTCTTCCCAGTCCGTCTCATCCGAGGACTTTCGACTCTCGAGACACTTCTGACTATGGATTTCCTATTCTCGACAGTTCCTATAGACAGACAGGTGGCCTTTTTATTTAGTTTATTTCTCTTGGCATACTCTTTCCAGGTGCCTCTGTGTTATAACTTGAGGCAGTAGTACTTCATTGCTTTTTGTGGCTAACTAATATTCCATTCCCCGGATGTACCACATTTTGTCTATCCATTCATCAATTGATGGAGATCTTTCATCATCTCCACTTTTTTACTATTATGAAAATGTTGCCATGAACATCAACATACAATTATTTTTCTTCTTAAGCAGTCTCATTGAGGTATAATTCACATGCCATACAATTCACTCATTTAGAGCACATAGTAGTAGGTTTTAGCATATTCACACTGCGCATGACCATTGTCATAATCTTACAACACTTTCATCACCCCAAAAGAAACCATTGTCCTCCAGTTCCCCAGCCCTAGACAGCCACAAATCTGCTTTCTATGTGGGTTTTTTATTCTATAAATTTTATATAAATGGGATTGTACCATATGGGGAAAGCGTCTTTCACTTAGCATGATGTTTTCAAAGTTCATCCATTTCATAGATTGATATCAGTATTTTTTCTGTTAATTGCCCAAGAATATTCTGTTGTAGAAATGTATCACATTTTATTTTCCCATTTTCAGTTGAAAAACATCGTGTAATTTCCCCCTTTTGGCCATCACTGATAATGTGTCTATGAAAGTATGTATGTGTACATGTTTTCACGCTGATGAATGTCTTCTTGCTCCCCGGCCCATACCCAGAATGGAGCTGCTCAGTCACGTGGTAACTCTGTTTATGGCAACTCTGTTGTACAGTGAAGAATTGGCAGATGTTTTCCCAAAGCAGTTACAACACCAAATGCTTTCTTAATCAAGAGTCAATGTTAACATACCATTTGTTAAAATGTAATAATAATATTTCAGTTCCATCTTTTTCCATGAACTTTTTGAAGCCTCCCTTGTAATAGATCTATTTTTATAGAGAGACTTAAAAACATGATGTGGGCGTAGTGTCAGAAGGGACTTTCTGGGTCATCTGATAACTCGATGACTTTTTAAGGAACTTCCAAAAGGTTTTCCATGTTGCATTCTCACCAACAATGTGAATATGCATTTTAGTGTTTTCTGATCAAATTTCGGAAGTTGGGGCTATAGTTTTTTCAAAATAAGCATAGCCCTTGGACAAAGACTGGGATAAGTATGGGTTCCTGTAAATCTCTGAAAATCATTGGGCAGCAAGCTTCTCAAATACTGTACTTGACATACCATAAAATGAACAATGGTGTAGGACACCATCAAGGGTTAGAACACAGCTTATCACATGGATTAACCTGAGGATATTACACTAAGTGAAATAAGCTTAACACCATACATATTCAGATTTCCCCCTTTTCCTTCTTAAACTCACATTATACACATGCTGATACTCTTTAAGGTGTCCTACGCCTCTCTGAGGCTTTGCTCATTTCTCTTTCTTCTTTCTTCTTTATTGATAATCTCAATTTGGCTGATCTTGCTTGCTGGTTCTTCCCTCTGACTACTCTGTTCTGCCATTGAGCCCCCCTAGTGAATTCTTCATGTCATGTATTATACCTTCCAACTCTGGAATTGGTTTGATTCTAATCACTTTTATCACTTCATTGATATTCTCTACTTGGTGAGGCATCCCTCTCCTACTTTCCTTTAATTGTTTACATATCATTTCCTTTTAGTTCTTTGAATATATTTAAAATGGCTAATGTAAAGTCTTTGTCTAGTAAGTCCAATGCCTTTCTTTCCTCAGGGACAGTTTCCATTGATGGCTTTTCTTCCTATGTGTAGGCTTTACTTGTATTTCTTGGCATGTTTCATATTTTTTGTTGTTGCTCAAACTGGAAGTTTTAAGTAAGCTAATGTCACAAATAAGATCACACCCATTGTTCCCCAGGGCTGTTTGCATTGGCAATTATTGTTGTAGTTCATGCGGCTGCTTTTGATATTTATCGATTTCATGAACTAATTCTGTAAGGCACTTATTCTTTGGTATGTCTGGCTGCTGGAGTCTTTTCTAGGTTAGTCTGGGGGCCAAAGACTTCCAGAGATTTCCTTAAGTGTCTCCCATTCTTGGTCCAGGAGCTGTGTTGGTAGGTAAGTCAGGCCTCCCGCACGTGGGCAGGAAATTGATGACGCCACCTTCGCCTTCACTTCCTGCTTGTTCAGACTCTCAAAAGTCAGCCAGAGGGGAGATAGGGTCCTTTGAGGTCTTTCCTGGGAAGCCGCATAGTCATGGAATGGGAAAACAAAATAGGGCTAGGAAAAGAGCCAGGAAAAAAAAAATAATGACAAGGAAACAGAATCCTGAAATTCTTGGGAGGAAAGTCAGAATTGTCCCAGGAGGAAGATATGAACACATCAGCAACAGACATGAAGAAACAGATGAGACGTTGAGAAAATATTCCCTACAAGCACCTGGAACATACCTTTAAGGAAGCAACTTAAAAAGCCCAGTATCCCTGATAGCCCATGTAAAATACTTGTATAATGTCCCTGAAATAAAATTCAGGTAGTGTGCTCCCACATGAACCTAGTGTTCCCAGAGGTTCACAGCAGTGTATTAAGAGGAGGGGGCTGGCGTGGAAGGGATGCAGAACTATAAATATCACGCGATGCAGCTGAGTCTCAAACCAGGAAGAAGATGGTCATAAAGGGTACAGTGAAATCTGCCCAGGGAATGCTTTAGCAAGAAAGTAACATTTGAACAGCACTTGAAAGGTAACAGGGTTTACAGGGTCAAGGGGAATTTTCTAAGACTAGACTATTTTCTAAGGCACATGCTACTATTTGCTTTGCTCTGGAGTGTGGCAAGCACTCTGTAAGGAACAATTGTTGCATTGTGTCTCGTGATAGATCAGGGAGCACTTGGCATTTGCCACATTTCAACACCTCCAGGAAAGTCCCAAGGGAGAACCACTGTAAATCCAAGCACTTGGCCCTCAGAAAGGCTTGTCATGGGCCAAAAGAAATGGTCCCTTGAATTCACATGTCATAAAACTCCAGTAGAAGCAACATGTGCACAGGGAAGGTAGCCTATGTTCAGTGGAATTACACGTAGCAAACAGATGTTCCACTGTCTTCTGAGAGCTTGTTGATCATTCCTGAGAGACGGCTTGATCATTTCTAAGCCATGCGGGGCACCCCCCCCCCAAGAATGAGTGGAGACCCCCAGCTGTAAGCCCTAGTAGCAGGAGTTTTTGTCTAGACCGCAGGAATTCTATCCTCGGGCTCTAATGCTGGGGTGTTTGAAACTGAGAAGGCAGCTTCATGCCGACAAGCTAGTTACCAGCCAGATGCTTTGAAACCAGAGGATTCAACCAAATTGCTTCAGAAGGAAGAGTCCCCCGGTTTCCAGCACTGCCTAGCCGATGGCAGGTTTGCACTTGGGAAACATTTGCTGCCAGGATGAAGTAATGTCTTCAGCAGTTATGTCTTATTATTTTTAATGAATGTTGATGTGATGCACCAATGCACCCTAGAAAGACCTGGGAACCCATGACAAGAGCGTTTCTAGTCCTCCTCCTTGGGGGGGGGGGGCGTGGAATTTTAAGGAAGTAAAAGCCTTTCACTGATCACTAGAAGTAGTCAAATGGCCTTTAACAAATCCTTAAGCTACTCACTCAAGCCAACTAATGTGGAGATGGGGTAGTGCTGGACCCTCATGCCTTTCCTGTATAGGTACTATGGAAGTCAGCAGACAGACATAGTAAGCGCTTCCATTGCCGTTGGAATCAGGATCCCCCAAGATCCAGGATAGGGGCCGGGTAGGCCCTTTCTGACCATCCGCATGAGGAGGCTCATCCATCAGGTGTGTCCATCCCAGGCTATGTGTTCCCACTACGGCTGTCTCTGAGATCCACGTCTGACTGTGCTGCTTCTGTTCATTGGAATCTCTGGTGAACTGAGAAAATGACAACAAAACAATGTCAGTGATCCCACCCCAGGGATTCAAGTTTAATTGGCCTTGGGTGAGGTCTGGGAAATCTAGTCTGCGTTAAAGCTCCCCAGATGATTCTAATATGCAACTACTGTTAAGAACCACAGTTTAGTGCATAAAGCAGGAGTCTTCTGTTCAACTCAGTAGAAAAGTTTATGCCAGTTGCTCATAATAGCACCAATATAATATTACTAATACATACTTGTTTAGATTGTACTGGTTGGCAATGTACCATTTGCCATCCTCACAATAACCTTTGACTCAGAGGTACGGTGGGCCGCCAGGTCAAATGAAGGAGATCGTGGCGTCCAAACCCAGGCTTTCTCGTTGTTCTAGCTGGGCTCCTTCCATTGCTTCACCCTTGGCTCCTGAACTTACTGAGCCTGTTTTCCGGTATCAGACAGTTTGAGGCCTGCGAGACCTTTCTAGCTGGCCCTCCACCACAGGCTGAAGTGGAACACTGAGGTAATTATCTGAGTAATTCAGGCAATTGACGTTTATTTTTTCTGAATTATCTGGATAATTACCTCAAGCCAAATACGATGGAAAGAAGCCAGATCCCCAGTCTGACGGTTTTATTGCTCCTTCCACAATGTCTTCTTATGTAAAAGGTCCTGATGTGAAGAAACGAGTTGTTGATGCTTATGGTCTTCCTCGCTCATCATCACGGGACACCCCATTAATCACCCTGGGAAGACAGAGGTTTGTAATCTGTCCGGCGCCTGTGGCTGTTGAAGGCCTCCCTCGGCTGAGGAACACAGACGTCTTGGATTCTTGACGTGTCCTCTGCGTCTCTGGGAGCCGTCACCTCAGTTAAGGAGGTGACAGAGAGGATGGCTTCTGGGTATTGGGTTTTCGCTTCTGCTTTCCTTCAGGGGCTTTCTTAAATTTCTATCTTAAATGCAGTAACCAAACTGTCTGCATTAACGCTTCATTTCCTGATCCAGGCTTGGTCTCATCTGAAAAATGATTCACTTTGTCCCGGTGGCCAGGCTTGGCCCTTCACACCAGGGCTTCTGGCCCCAAACTGGGAGAATATGAGCCAACCAAAGCACCTGGCTGACCTCCCTCCCCTCCCCCATCTGCCGCTGTCACTACTTGTCCCTTCAAATGACCCAAGGTTCCAGGAGACAGGGGTCCTTCCCTTCCCTCAAGAGAATTCCTCCCCCTGACCAGTGGATCATCTCCCTGGAGCTGTTGCATTGGTCACCCCTCTTTCATCTCGCCATCACCTCAGCTCTGGATAGGCTGCTGCCATTCTGCCTGCGCATGGGGTTGAGGGTCCGTCCCTGGAGGTAGAGAGAAGGGGAGCACAGACTTGGATAAGGAGCAAGCGAGGGCCAGAGAGAGGTGGAGGGAGAACACTTGGAGGGGAGAAAAGGGACATAAACGCCAGAAAATGGAGCCAAGTCAGAGCCACCAAAGTCAATGCAGTCACAGGCTGCTCCGAAGGAACAGGATCTACGGGGAAGAAAAACGTGTTTAGAACTGCGTGGAGTGCCATCCCCTTTTGTCGGTTTGATAATCTTTAAAACAGCAATATTATTAAAGCCGATTTCCCAAAATGTTATGAGACTGAAATGATGTATTGCATATAAAATTACTTGTTGAGGGATTTTAAACTAATCCTCACTACTGTTAGTGCAAAAAAAAAAAAAAAGGAAGATGGGCCAACCACGTTAGATACTCCTCTGGAATCAAAATGAAAAAGGGTAATCGAAGTCTTCTTGCCATAGCCTTTAAGATTTTTAGACATCATCCCATGGAACAAAAGCCATCTGACACAGTAGTCAGGAATACATATTTATTTATATATACTTACCTGCATCTGAATCCGAAGCTTTAAAAACACCCTTACTAAGGGAAATGCACCGAGACATTTCTATTAATGCTAGCTGGGACCCACTAAACTAAATTCATGACCCACTGGGGGGCTGGGATGGACAGTGATGAAAACACTGCTCAACTTTGGTTTTCAACATGGGGCTCAAACATAACCAAGCAAGATGGGCAAATGCCGAGCAGAGCAGTTTCTAGGGTTGTCTATAACCACAACACCTAACAACAATGACAGCAGTTTTGTTTTTCAATGAGGGTGAATAATGATCACGAAAAGATCTTATTATTATTATTATTATTATTAAGACGTTATGCTGACCTTCAAGAGAATAATTTTAGTAAGTTGATAGGAGCTATCTTGTGAAGATAGTGGTTTGATCATTCTAACTAAGGCACAAACTTACAGTGGCTTAAATAAAAAAGAGCTTTATTGCTCTTGTTAATGAGCGATTTTTTAAAGGTAGAATATTGACCGTCATGCAGACATGAAATGAACACATGTTAAACACCTTATTTAACTTATCAACTAATGAAATTGACTCAAAGGAAAATTCAAAATACCCACAAGCCAATCTGACAGGTCGATAGATTAGGGATAAAGGGGCTTCTCTCCACCAAACAAAACCTACCCTAAATGAAAATTAGCTGGACATGCCACAATAAAGGGGTTGGAAAGGAATCAGGCACGCATTGGACACCAACGGGAAAATCCAGAACTGAGCATGCGCAGACTTCGGTCACCGAGGCGCAGCTGAAGGTCAACCTTCACAGGTGC
>NW_022105611.1:6630715-6632389 GCF_000313985.2 Echinops telfairi | reverse complement strand
CAAAATGTTGTAAATGTAGCTTATTATATCTTGAATGTGTTGAAGTTGGGGACTACCTATATTGGGGACTTTCAATAGTTTTTCAAAGAAATAGCTCGTCTTTCAGTTCAGTGGCTAAGATGGGGATCAGTTCATGGTGTAGTACCTATGCAGCTTTAAAATATGCCTTGATTTCTTTTATCTTGAAAGAAAGTAGATGCCTTACAATTGTAAGTAAATGTTAGAGTACAATTACAACTAAAAATTCAGGTTTTTATGAAAAAATATTTCTCTTTTCCAAGTGTAATTATAAGGCAGATATTGTAACATGTGTATTAGTTACGGTATTTTAATGGTTTTGCTGAGGTTCAAGGTGTGTAATCAAATGCTGCTCATTCTTCCAGCGGGGGAGTAGGAAGGAAATGAGGACAGCTGAGTGGAATGAGTTTCTCAGCCAGCCTCCCCATTCTTTAATAAGGCTTTGTCCCTTGTCAGAGAACACACACACACACACACACACACACACACACACATACACACACACACAAACAAGGACTCCCATTTACCGTATTTTCAAATTAAAATTATAGTATCCGGTCATTCATCTTTGTCCCAAGCCACCAAACAGTTTTGTAAGAACATGTTTCACAAACAAGCTCTCCTTTCAGCATTGGCCAGGAAGGTGAAGGTTTAGATCCTGTGTGATAGAAACCCTTTTTGTAATTCTCCCCCAAACATCTGTTCAGTCGCTCATCACTAACATCTGTCACCCATTTCTAGGCTCGACCCAGACAAAGCAATGTTATTCTAACAAACCTCATTCTAAATTGTTACCAAGTGATTCCTATTCAGACTAATCTTACACTGAGATTGAAATGAATCCTTATTGGATCAAATTCGTCTTCCACTAATGCAGCATCTACCCTGCAGCCTTGGCAAAAACCCAATGGCTCAGAGGAACGGAAATTCCTTATAACATGCTAACACTTTCCTGCTCCAAATTGTTACACTGGACATTTTTAATCCTCTGTAATCCTTTAGAGTTGGAAAAGCACGCCCTCTGCATGTGTGTATCTTTAACTTGCGTCCATCATTTACCCTGTCCTAGCACGTTTGCTTTATAACCAAGCGAAATAGAAAGAGTTGTTGTTGGTAGGTGCAATCAAATCGGCGCTGACTCATCGCCACCCGATGTGCAACAGGATGAAACACTGGGCGGTCCTGGGCCGTCTGTCTTCACAATTGTTCTTCTATTTGACCACATCGTGGCAACCACTGTGTCAGTCTAGCTTGTCAAGAGTCTTCCTCTCTTTTGCTGCCCATCTACCTTACCAAGCAGAGTGTCCTTTCCCAGGGACTGGTCTCTCTCTCCTGATAACGTGTCCAAAGGATGGGACAGGAAGTCTCACCATGCCTGCTTCTAAGGAGAATTCTGGCTGTGCGTCTCCCCCACAGATCTGTTTGTTCTTTTGGTAATCGGGGTGTTTCTAATATTCTTTCCTAGCACCGTCACTCAGGTGTGTAGCTTAGTCTTCCTTACTGAGTGTCTAACTTTCACATACATGTGAGGCAACTGGAAGTACCTTGGCTTATGTCAGGAACGGGTCTCATTTGCATAAAATAGACTAGAAATCCTGGTTCATTTAGATAAATGCGGAGACCTGGGTGGAGATCTTGGAAATGTCACCGCTAAGT
>NW_022105611.1:6628277-6629664 GCF_000313985.2 Echinops telfairi | reverse complement strand
GGCCTCAAAGGCATTCCAAAGCTGTAAATCTTCGTGGAAGTAGACTACCACCTCTTTCTCCCAAGGAGCAAGCTTGCCGACCTATCGCTTAGCAGGTGAACACTTAACCACTGCCTTTCTACTTTGACTTATCAGGTTCTTATGAACCAGGGTTCATAATTAATTTGATGACAAAAGGTGTGGTTTTTTTAATGGGCTCAAAAATATACCAAATATTACATTTAAAGTAAATTTCTTTTCCTAAAAAATGTTCTCTAATTAGTAGAAGAGATAGCTATTGTAGATCATAAGTCTAATCAGATGATACAAGTGCTGTCTTGTTATAAGGAAAGCTCCTCACAGAAGTTTAAAGATCCTTTAACACCTAATCTCTGTTTTTCTTCTTAGATTACTTTCATTGGGGGATCACCTTACACAGAAAGTTAGGAATTTAAACCTCAGGGCAGACTTTCATTTCACTAGAACCTAATGGTTAAAATTTAGGCCAATGTTTATCATGTCAATAGTGCATGGAGAAGGTTCTTCACCTCCATTTCCATGGTGGCTATCAAGGTAAAAAGGAAGAAGGCTACCAAACTAAACCACATGGGGCTACTGAGTTATTCTAAGATACTTATTTTCATTATGAGAAACCAAAATCAAACCATTGTCATCAAGCCCATGGTGTCTCTGTGTTCTGGCCACGGCTACCAGGTCAAATCGACTACTATGCGGCCACGCTCACTTGCCATCACATTGATAGTGTGATGCTGGGAGGTTCCAGTCTCTTAACCTCCACACCCCCTTACTTCAACAAACTCCAGCATTGTCCGCACACATTACTGGGCTGATCCCTCCCCCAAACCCCACACCCCATACCAGAAGCCAGAGAGGGGAGGGAAGAATGAAGCTGACTCTTAACAGGTCAAGAAATAAAACATTACCCCAAGGGAGACCTTGGCCATGAAATGAATGGGGAGGGGAAACAAATGACAAGTGACATTTAAAAGGCTGGATTGTTCAAGATGTTTTTACTTCTCTTTAAAAAAAAATTGCAAAGGCAAATCAGATAACCAAAGAATGCATGGTCTGTGGAGGGGGAGAGTAGGAAATTGAGTTAGAAAAGGGAAGGGGCAAACTAAATAGCACTTTGAAAATAGAGATTTTCTAAATCAACAAGCCCTCAGGACATGTTCCCTGAGATACTTATAGGCAAATGTGTTCCTTGCACCAAGAATCCATTTAAGACTGGAATCTGCTTGTTTAAGTCGCTGAGATCTTTAAAACTCAATTTGTATTTCCCGCCCCCCCCAACACACACACACACACACACACACACACACACACACACACAACCTTCCTCTCCTGCAATTTCAGATACTCTGGATGGTTTTTCATGGGCTATTAA
>NW_022105611.1:6625314-6627255 GCF_000313985.2 Echinops telfairi | reverse complement strand
TTGCCCAAAAAATGGAAGCAAAGCCTATCTCTGCTTGGATTATATAATTGTCTATTGAAAATCTGTCAGGATTTCAACGGTCCACAAGGGTAGTCTGATTTATAGGAACGCTAGCCTTACCTTTGAGAAAGGATAAGTCTTAAAAATACTGCCGACTCAACTGCCAGTTGTAAAGCATGCAACTCCATTTCATTTCATCTAGCATATTGTATGCCAAGAACCTGGCATAGCTGCCAGCTCACATGTGTGCTCGATGTTTTCAGAACAAATTCATGCCGGGCTTCAAGAGAACACCGGGTTTTCTACTTCTAAAACTTGATCACAATCACTTCGTGACAGAATACCAAATTCATAAACAGACCTGAAACCAAATTTAATTAAAGGCAAATCTACTAAAGGGTAGTTTGCCAAATTGTCCTTCTCTTTTAGGCAAAGAACTACTAAATAGGGGAATCATTTGAAGAATAGATCCATTTATCAAAATCAGGAAATTTCTAACCAGAAGCCTACTGCAACAGCTGGTCACTTAACTAACCAGTCGAATAGTCACTGTGTAGGCAGTAAATGACAAAATACAGAATTTGAAGTTTGGGTTTTGAAAGAGAAACAGCTGTACCTCCAAAGAAAGTTGCACCCTGCCGATGCTAGCTCACATTTCATGAAGTTTTCCCGGGTGACCCCGAGAAGAGACGCAGCTGTTCCAGAGCGAAAGGAATTTCCAGTCATTCCTTTGGTTTTCCACTACTCATAAATTATTATTATAAATGCATAGCATGTCAATTCGTGGTATTTTATGAAAACCAGGACACTTGCTGGGAAAATCAGATTTTTAACAAAATCTTAACTACTCATGCCTGTTGTTTCCTTCCACTGGCCCAGAACGAGGCGGTGACGAGGCCTTCCTCATCTTTTCTTCACTGAAGTCCAGAGTGGTGTCAGGCAGTGTCGCTCATCAGTTAGGGTTTGCCGAGTTGAATATATAGCAGATGGCTGACAGTGTGCTCCAGCCACTTGTGAGGTTTCCTTTCCGTGGAATAAAGTTGCCATTGAACCTGTCATTGACCCACCCGGGCTCGGACCCCGTAGTGACGTTCTCGGCCATTTCCAGAGCCTTCTCTCTTTCCTCCCAAATCCGGCTATTTCTGTTATTGTTGGGTGCCACTGAACTACTTCTGACTTACGCCGACACTACGAACAACAGAAAAAACCATTGAGAGTCTTTCTCTTCGCCCCTGGGCCTCAGCTCCAACAAGCATGATGGCCTTTTCCAGGTAAAAGACCCTCCTGATACATTCTCAACATCCTCCTTTCTAGCTGTACTTCTTCCAAGACAGATTTACTTGCTCTTCTGCCAGTCCATGTTCTTATACATGTCCCAGGTTCTTCTTGAACACCTTGATTCAAATACAAGGATTCTTTTTCTCCCCCGATTCATTGTCCAGTTATTGTACGCATATGAAGATATTGAAAATACCATGGCTTGGGTACAGTGCACGTTAGTCCTGAGGGTCTCACCTTTGCTTCTTAACACTTTAGAGTGGTCTTTTGCAGTAGATTTGCCCAAATGCAGTAGCAAATGAAATCCTTAATGCCAGTCCTTACCCCATTTATCACAATGTTGTTTATTGCTCCCGTTGTGAGGATTTTTGTTTTCTTTATCTTGAGGTGTAATCCATCCTGAAAGCTGTAGTCTTTGAGCTTCATCACCAAGTGCTTCAAGTTCTCTTCATCTCCAGCAAGCAAATTTGTGTCATCTGCATATCACAGGTTATTAACGAGTCTTTCTCCAGTCCCCATGTCCTGTTCTTCTTCAAATCGTCCAGCTTCACAGACTATTTGTTTAATGTACAGATTGAATATGTAGGGTCTAAAGATATCTCCCTGACACACACACCTTTGCAGATTTAAACCATGTCATACCCCTTTGTTCTGTTTCCACAA
>NW_022105611.1:6622551-6624084 GCF_000313985.2 Echinops telfairi | reverse complement strand
CCTGCCGTCCCCCCAAAGGCAATTTTAGCGAGTGGATACTGTCAATGGATAATTCCGTTAGCGACCACTGGATGGCAAGTAATAGGCAGGGTATCAGGGACACAACTATCAAACTACTTCCAGATGAAACACTGAGGAGAAGATTCATGCACATGAAACCACTACACGTGCTTTTCGGGGAGGACAGTAAAGAAAACAACCGAAAGTAAGACTTGAGTTGCATCAAGCATCAAAATAGCGTCAAGGAACACTTTAAAGGTATGAAAGAGAAGCTAACCAGTTGCCCTTGAGTCTCTTCCAGCCAAAGCCAACTCTCTGTGTGTCTGAGTGGAACTGCTCACCCAGGCTACTCACCAAAGTATAAACAAACAGGAGTCATCACCACTTACGTTTCACTAGCTCCACAGCATGAGCTCACTGTAGTCCTTGTTGTGATTCAAACCACACCACCAGTGTTGCATGAGCTAAGCCTCTCCTAGATGCCAACCAGTCATTTACAACAAGCCATAGATGCACCACCATTATGTCAAGCTGTTTCTCAGTTACTGAAATTTTTATGGATCACCTTTTAAAAAATTAGAGCAATTAAAAGGCTTGCTTACAGAAACTTGGAGATGTGATCTATTTATTTTACCTCCCTCATAGCCTTGAGGTGAGAATTAAATGAGATTAAAAAGTGTGCAAACCACTTGCGTAGGACTTGGCCCAGGGAAAAACAGTAATTCAGAGGGTGCTAAATGGTACTGCTTTTAATTTGGCTTCTTAGACCTTTTCTAATGATTTCAGAGAAAAATACATCTGATACTTTCTTTGTGGTGAGAATGATGTAGGCCAGAGATAACAAATGGGTTTCAGTGTGCATGGTAATTACCTTGAGTCCCACTATGGTTGAGAAGGCTAGCCCACCATGAAAGACTACTGCAATCACTTGGCACTGCCAGTCATTGGCACACGTGCAAGGAGTGATACCATGTATGCTGTGTGCTTACTGCCCTTGATGCCTTTATAAACATGTAGAATAGCAAACCACAACATCTAGATGCTAATCCCAGTCTACTTAACTTCTAGACCAGTGGTTGTCAAACTTCCTAATGTCGTGCCCATTAATACAGTTCTTCATGTTGTGGTGACCCCCTGCCCCCTCAACCATAAAATGATTTTAGTTGCTACTTCATAGCTGTCATTTTGCTACTGTTAATATGGAAATGCCATGTGTAAATGTCTTTCCCTCCCACTGGTAGCACAGTGGTTAAGCACCCCACTGCTAAACAAAGGTCAGTAGTGTCAAGCCCACCACCCATTGTGCAGGTGACATATGTGGCAATCTGCTTCTGCAAAGACTTGCATCCTTGGAAACCCTGGGGGCAATTCTACTCGGTCCTCTAGGGTTCCTATGTGTAAGAAGCGAGTCACTAGCGGTTGGTTAGATTATGGAATATGGGCAGAGATGAAACCTTATTTTTGTATCATTATCTTTGTCTGTCCAATGGGGCTTAAACCTGCTCTTCCCCATCCAGTCCTGGCTGATGAAGG
>NW_022105611.1:6614857-6620654 GCF_000313985.2 Echinops telfairi | reverse complement strand
GCAACAAAGCCCACAAAAGCACACCAGCATGTGTGACCACGTGCTGTCGAAGGGATCGGGTGCTAGGCATCAAGGAACAAGAAATCATGTCATTATAAAGGTGGGTGAGAGCAGAGTGGAGACTCAGAGTCCATCGGTAGGCAACTGAACACCCCCTTGCTGAGGGGTTGAGGGGAGGAGACGAGCCAATCAGGGTGCAGGGTAGCAACGATGAAACATATAACTTTCCTTTAGTTCTTGAATGCTTCCTCCCCACCACTGTCATGATCCCAATTTTGCCTTGCAAATCTGGCTAGACCAGAGGATGTACATTGGTACAGATAGCAACTGGAAACACAGGGAATCCAGGATACATGACTCCTTCGGAACCAGTGGTGGTCCTCCGGGTGATGCCTGGAGGGTGAAGGGAATATGGAGTAAAAGGGGGGAACCGATTACAAGAATCTAAGTATAGCCTCCTCCCTGGGAGATGGACAGCAGAGAAGAGGGCAGAGGGAGACGTTGGACGGTGTAACTTATGACAAAACTATAATTTATGAATTATGAAGGGTTCATGGGGGGGGGAGTGGGGAGGGAGGGGAAAAATTAGCAACTGATATTAAGGGCTAAAGTATAAGGCAAATGTTTTGAGAATGATGAGGGCAACAAATGTACATATGTGCTTGACACAATGGGTGTATGGATGTATTGTGATAAGAATTGTACGAGCCCCCAATAAAATAATTTTTAAAAAAGTAGACAGCTTCATCTTTCTCCCTTGGAGCAACTGGTGGTTTTAAACTGCTGACCTTGCAGTCAGCAACCCCATGCATAACCACTAAGCCACTGTGGCTCCTTGTAGCTATTGCTCAGCCCAGGAAGTATCTTCCAGGGCCGTTTCACCCCAGAGAAACGGACAACTTTGGATGGATCTGCAGGGAATTATTCTGGTGAGAAAAAAAAAACAATAAAAAAGCCACATGATTCGATTTCTGTAACGTTTTTGTAATGACAGCATTTTAAAACAAGTTAAATCAGCCAGGATGAGTAGGCAAGGATCAGAGAAGGCAGGATGGGAGAGTGGGCTAGGTGTGGCCAGGAGTTCCTGGACTGTGAAACTTCATAGGACGGTGAAATTTCTGACAAAAAGGGTAATTTTCGGGGGGGAGTAGAAAAATGAGCTGATGCCAGGGGCTTAAATGGAGAGCAAATGGAGAAGGATGAGGGCAATGAATGTACAAATGTGCTTTACACAATTGATGTATGTATGGATTGTGATGAGTTGAATGAGGCCCTAATAAAATGATTTTAAAAAACAACAATTCACTCCTATCAAATCAATTCAGACTCATAGCATCCTATAAGGACAAACTAGAATTAAGCCTGTGGATTTCCTAGACAGTAACTGTTCGGAAGTAGAAAGTCTTGTCTTTCTCCCGTGGAGTCGCTGGTGGTTTTGAACTGATGACCTCATGGTTGGTAGGCCAACATGTATTTACCAAGGCTCCCCAGGACAATAAAAATGAACCATATGGAGGGTGTGGGTCAATGGCAGCATTCCAAGGGATGCCCACACTGCTTCCACCAGTGCTGAGCTTAAAACGGGTGTCAGGCACTTGGCTGGCACACTGAGGCCACACAATGGGACCTGAGGAGTGGATTCTAAGGTCGAAGAGCAGCTTCCTCTGTCATTTCCTGAGAGCGCCAAGGTGCTGGAGACACAGACTGGGAAAGCCCAGCAGGTGACAGCCACCAGGAATGCTCTCCTGGTGGCCGAGGAAAAACGGCTGATCCAGCCTAAAAAGGCAAAAAAGGGTGGAAATAAACTATAATGCAGATGGAGTAGTAAATGGAACCCCACCTTCGAAGCTGTGCCTGCTGGTGAGACCCCAAGATCAAGTGTAAAGAAAGAAGTTTCCGCTGGAAGTCACTGCACAGGGTCTCTATCAGGAGATAGAGCCCCCCCTCTCCCCCCAACCATGAGGGACATTCCCTTCTGCAAAAGTGGAGGGGACTCTCCTTGGTGCTCTTGACCACCAGCCCTGCCGTGAACCCTGCAGCGGAGAAAGCTTCAACTCATCAGCCAGGATCAGGCCCTGCCAGGCTGCAGCTGAGGTCTCCAGAGTCCTGGCTGGACTCCAGGCCCATCTGGACTTTAAGTAGATGGTTGAGTGAATACCAGATGATCCTTTCTACCCTCTTTCAATTTCCTTCCACAGGAGACTAATCTGGACAATAGTTGTTTGTTTTCCCTTCTCGCGTATCAATCTGAGTGTTAAAAATCAAATGCAAAAAATAAATCAGTTGCTTTTGAGTGGGTTCTGATTCAATGTGACCTTGTGTGTGTCAGAGCAGAACTAACCTTCGCATTTCTTTTTCATTTAACCATTTTATTAGGGGCTCATACAACTCTTATCACAATCCATACATACATCAATTGTGTAAAGCACATTTGCACATTCATTGCCCTCATCCTTCTCAAAACATTTGCTCTCCACTTAAGCCCCTGGCATCAGCTCCTCTTTTTTACCCTCCCTCCCCGCTCTCCCTCCCTCATGAACCCTTGATAATTTATAAATTATTATTTTGTCAACTGGTTACTGTGGTGATTTCACTGTGCCTACCTGAACAATTCAGGGATTTTAAAAAGTAATTAGCAAATCTAATTCAATCTACAACCTTCATTCCCCTTTGCCATATCGTATATTTAAATGATCAAGAGATCAAGATATGGGCATTAGGGCTGGAAACACTATTCTGTCAAGTACAGTAACTCCAGTATTTAATATAATTTATTGTGTCCTCCAAGTCTCATTTGTGGGCTAAAGTATATTTTTATTTCAATCATCTCTTTTTAGGTCTTACTCTCTAATTCTTTTTTATTCTCTTCATGGGCCCTTTGTGGTTATTTTTTAGTCCATCAGTGTCTCACAACTTTCTGCACAAAACGGGGTTTTACTAAAGATGTCTTCCTGCAAAAAAAAAAAAAAATCAAATGCACTGAAGTTTTTATTAAGAGTTTCTGATACTGGTACTCATATTAAGCTTCCCCTAAGTTTTTATTTGGTCGCACCATGGCATCCTCCTATATCTCTACCCATTCTGTAATGGGAGGAGGCAGGGTTTTACTTCTACTAGGCTCCTAACTCGCCTCAGAAGCCCTATAATTTGAGAGCTGTCAGCTAACCAAAGTTAATCAAAGACTGTACCAATGATCTGCTTCTCCTTAGAAATGTTGAAAGTGTCCTTGGATGTCTTTCGAGTCAGTGTCCCAAGACTGACATCCCTGACCCACTGAGGGAATACCGAATTAGCTTGCATTGCCATGAAAATGATGAATGACGCCTGTCTGTCATTGGATGCCCTTAGCCAAGGGTTCAGTCAAGGCAGGGAAGCAGTTTCTAAAAAATCAAACTACCCACAACTACCTGTCACCAAGACATAATCATGAATGTCAGGAACTTAAAAGAATGTGTTGCTGCCACCTTTAGACAATTCCCAGTTTCTGTAGCAACAGATCCAGAACATCCATGAAGAAGCCCAGGAAATCCACCTCAATGAAATATTTCTTTGTCCCATACTTTTCTTGGTTAACCTCATAGCTCCTGGTTTTCTTCTCCTTTCTTCCTTATTTTCTTAGGGTTTAAGTCTTTCTAGGGAGGGACACTATTTCCCCTGTGCGTAATCCTCCTTGTCTCTTGTACCCAGTGGGCCCCTACCCTGATTTCAGCCCCAGGTTCCACTATCTCACGGCCGTCAACAGTTCCAAGGCAAGTAAATATTAACTCTTTTCACACGAGGTATATCTCCCAACTGACACTTGAAGCTTAGAAAACGTAACTGGTTATAACTTTTAGCTTCAAAGAGAGGGATATATAACCTAAGTTATTTGAGTTAATATAGTTAGAAAAATCCCCCTTACTGAAAGCAGTTAGCCTAGGGTACTTTTACTTAATGTAATCTCTATGGAATTTTTATAACTTGCTTAAAGACAAACCGGTTGGGCATGATGTCACCTCGAGGTGCCAGATATGTGGCGAGTCTTCTCTGATTTGCCTGAGTGCTAGTGATGAAAGGTTGGGCCCTGCTAGCTAGCTAATCAACCTCCTGAGACTGGCTTCAGACTTTAAGACTCTTACCACCCTGTTTGCTTCCTCATGGTCAACAGTTGTTTCCCCTTGTTATCCTGAAACCTGAGTTAATGTAAAGCATCTAATAGAATCTCCTCAAAGTATAAATTGCAAAGTAAACCACATGTATTGATAGATGATAGATAGATAGATAGATAGATAGATAGATAGATAGATAGGTAGATAGATAGATAGAATTACAAAATGTCGTATTCTTACTAGGAGCACATTAGTTGTGATACCCGTGGGCAAGGACTTAAACAGGGAAAGAGGCTCCTAGCTTCGCCAGGAGCGTGGAGAGCCAGTAATGTCCCCACACCTCTTGATGCAATACTCTCCACTCTCCTACCACGCAGAGCGCAGTGGACAGTGGATTATGGCAGACGTGGTTAGATGAAAATTTAGCACTTTATTATTTGCTCTCCCTTTTCACCTGTTTTAGAGTTAAAGTTTTTGATAGTTTTTGCTTTCGTTTCTATTGAGGTTTTTCTCTATCATAATTTGTTATTGCTGTTAGCTTTTATAGTTTTTGTCTTTGTATGTTTTTTGGCACATGGAACCCAGAATGGGTGACTCTGTAGAGTCAGTAACTGGATTAATGGTTTCTTGGGGAGCTTGGGGGGAAATGGGGAACCAATAACAAGGAGTACAAGAAAGAGGAAACTGTTTCAGAATGGATTGTGCTAATGGTTGTCTAACTGTTCTTGATATAATTGAACTAATAAATTGTGTGGATTATGTCCCAAATAAACTGCTTTTAAAAATGAAATATGAGCTAGAAAGCCTAGTTAATTAAAAAGGGAATATTAAAAAGATGGGGAAATATTAATATTAATGAGGGAAAAAGAAACAACTCTGAAGCCTCTGAGATGCGTACTTTCCCAAAGACACAGAACTTGTGCGTTGTGAAGTCTGACACTGTGCTGAGAGCACTTACAAGCACAGCAATGTCTGAATAGTTACCCTCTTTTTAAGCGTTTCCTTATCAGATCTCGTCACACTTGTTTCCAAAAAGAAGCTATATTTACACCTGTTATGTTTACTTCTTTTGAGTTTGTTGTTAAGCTTACCATAGACAGAAACACATGTCTATGTTACCAGAATGTGTAAGTCAGGGGAACAAGGTCCCATTGGGCTAAAGCTACTGCTCACTCTGGGTGGACAGATTGCCTTGGTCTGAGACCATATTCCCTTTAGGCCAAGCCATTCTGCCCAACAGCACAATGAACATTATGCACTTTGACTTGGAGTGAACAAAAGGGGAGCCCCTGGGAGGTACAAACTGTTCTCACTCAACTGCTATCCAAAGGTATGGCAGTTCAAGTCCACCCAGGGGCTACTTGGAAGAAAGACATTTACTCCAAAAAAATCAGACATTGAAGCCCCAGTTGTGCATGGTTCTATTGACAAACACAGGGTTGCTGTGAGCGAGAATTGACTTGCTGAGCACCTAGTACTGGGTGTAGGTAGGTGTTGTTTTGATTCTAATTTGTTATACTTTTCAATCAGTTATTGTCTACAAAGTCAAGGAAGCCTCTTCTAGTAGAAGAGTAGGCCTGTGACGCATCCACGAGGTGTCAAAGGGATCAGGTAGAAGGCATCATCAGAACAAAAAATCTTACCGTAGTGAATGATGGGGGAGTGCAGAGTGGAGACCCAAAGCCCATTAGTAGGCCACTGGAGATCCC
>NW_022105611.1:6608056-6614175 GCF_000313985.2 Echinops telfairi | reverse complement strand
AGCGTGCAAGGAAAAGGATTATTAGTGACAGATAACCCCTTGCCATTTCCCAGTGTCTTACTGTAAACATTTACAACCCTAGACCCACAGGGGCCGTTCTACTTTGTCGTAGGATCGCAATAAGTCAGAATTGACTGGATGGAAGTGAGTTTTGAGTTTTTTGAATAAGCCAATCCCCACTAATGACATTAATTCATTTATCTAGCAGTTTTCTTGAGAGCCTACTTCATGTTAAACTCTGCAATATCACTGTTGTAGAGAGAAGAAGGCGTCGCGTGAATTTCCCGAGCACACCCTCCTGGAGCAGTCCATGATAGCCTTAGCGCCGGTGTCAGTCAGTCTCCCCTTGACAACCGTGTCCCCCACCCCCTCACATCGCAGGCCTCCTCCCTTACCAGTTATTACAAAATCCTTAGGAATATTTCTTATTCATTTGAATCATAGACTAAGGTATGATAAACATACTTTACAATTGTTAAAATGTGATTGCTTATATTCTGTGAATACTAGCAACATATTAGACTCTTTCCACATAGACAACATAGACTCTTTCTACATCAAATTACAAAATTATTCATGGAAACACTGTAATACATGAGCAAACACCTTTTAAATTTTTCTTTAAACTTTTCTTTAATGACTACTTCATTCTCAAAAAAGTTATTGATATCGGGGGTTTCAAAAAGTTCATAGAAAATTTCAATGATCTTTTCACTTCATTTTTCCATGTACTCTCAAAAGCATTGTAGCTAAAACACTAGACTGACAAAATCAGTCACTGGAGAAATACGGGCTGCAAGGAAAACAGCGCCTGGTGCTTGTTGCCGCATGTGCAGAAGAAGCCATGCTTCGAGGGATCACTGTAACTGGGTAGTAATGACAGCTGGTCCTGCCTGCATGATTTTCTGTAGTGTTCGGTGTCCTTTGCATTGGTTCTGACTCGTAGCGACTCGGTACAATAGGATGAAGGATTGCCGGGCCCTGAGCCACGTTCACACAATTGTTACGTCTGAGCGCGCTGTTGCAACTACTGTGTCAATCCATGTCATCGGCGGCCTTCCTCTTGTTCAATGACCTCTGCTTCACCAGGCACGATATCCTCTGCCAAGGGCGGTCTCTCCTGATAAGATGTCCAAAGTCACTGACAAGTCTCTCCATCCTTCCGAGCTTTCTGGCTGTACTTCTTTTGAGACAAATTGATTTGTCCCACTGGAAGCTTGTGGTAATTGTGATGTTCTTCACCAACACCATTCTTCAAATATAGCACTCTTCTTATTCTCCCATCTTCATTGCCCAGCTTCCTCGTGCAGCTGTGGCGATTGGAAATGTCATGCCCAGTCCCACCAACGTGTCCTGGAGAAGAACTGGAGGGCACAAAACATGCACCCGGACACCCCAGGCGTATACTGAGCCCCGTGCAGCTGTTCCCCTGGAGATTCGCTTTTCCAGTGACAGACACCGTCCCCCACGGGGGATCCCTTCACGCTTAACATGACAAAGTGACTTGATACGTGATGATAGTTCAACATTCTGGAATACTATGCAACTACTTAAAAGGAATCCTTATACAAACATTAGAGCTTATATAATTTGTACAAACATAGACTACATTTATGAAGTAATGTTACGTGGAAAATGAAGGGAGAGTTGTACTGTGGTAGTGGGGTCTAGATATTTTGACAATTTTTCAAAAATGTCCATGTTTTCTATCCTCACTAATTAGAGTGTGCTCAGCAGCAGCCGGCCGCACCTGGGGAGCTTGTTGGAAATACAGAATCCCAGGCCCCACTCCAGGTATATTGAATCAGAATGCTTTTTAACATAATTCCCAAGTGAGATGTATGCACATAATGGTTTAAGAAAAAAAGTTCATTGAATAAGCGTCACCATTTGGGTCTTCATATTACTCTGAGTTGCCAGGATATTTGCATCCCCATCCCATAAACGAGGAGGGAGCCCTGGTGGCGTCATGGAGTATGTGCCAGACTGCTAACTGCAAAGTCAGGAATTTGAACACATCAGCTGCTCCGTGGGGAAAAGATACTCCCATAAACAGTTACACTCCCGGCAAAGCAAAGGTGCAGTTCTACCCTTTCCTCTAGGGTTGCTGTCAGGCATAAGTGACTTAATGGCAGTGAGTTTTTGTTTGTTTGTTTCATTTTTTTGTCAATCAGAAGACAGGATTGGCCAGGACAGATGAACCCTCAGGACCAATAATGAGAGTTGAGATACCAGGAGGGGAAGGAGAAGGTGGGGAGAGAAAGGGGGACCAACCACAATGATCTACATCTAACCCCCTCTCTGGGGGATGGACAACAGAAAAGTGGGTGAAGGGAGACATCGGACAGAGTGAGACATGAAAAACCAATAATAATTTATAAATTATCAAGGGTTCATGAGGGAAGGAGGGTGGGGTAGGGAGGGGAATATAATGAGAAGCGGATACCAAGGATTTCAAGTAGGAAGAAAGTATTTTGAGAATGACGATAGCAACAAATGTGCTTGACACAATGTATGATGTATGGATTTTGATAAGAGTTGTATGAACCCCCCAATAAAATGATATTTTAATTAGAAAAAATGTTTCCTTAAAAAAAAAAAAAGAAGAAGACAGGATTGGAGTGAAGTAACTTCTGTGGGGACATACACAGTTTAATGTCTGCATCAGCTCTCCATCCAAGACTTATGACTCTGTGGTCTCGGGCAGCTAACTCCATGCCAGCCACTGCCGGTCTGCCCATAAGTTGATGACAGGTCTTACTCCATATGGCCTGAGATGGACTACCACTGCTAGCTCTCTTCAGCCCAGCAGTAGATGGTAGTCACCAGAGTCCCTATTACAGACAGAAAACAGGACAAAGGAACATTTCTCTAAAGCCTCTCTCCAGCAAGTCCTTGAGCCCTAATCCAGGAGGGGAGCCTTAGTGTCTGTGAGCCACCTTGGAGGTACGGGGATGAGAGGGAGCAGGGGAGGAGGCTGCCATACACTGACTGAAACTCCTTAACATACTCCCACCTGTGTCTTAAAAGGAGAAACAGACCCAGAAAGGGGAAGTGACTTGGCCCAAGCAACCAAGCTAATTAGACAAGGTGGGAGCAGAAGGAGAGGTCGGCATGGAAGGTAGCCTAGATTACAAGGTGGTATGACTGAGAACATACAGTATATGTACAAAGGCACTGGCAGTAGAGGAACCCTGTCCCTCCTTGCCAGCTAGGAAAGGAGCCATGAGTGACCACACGACTTCTGGCAGAATAGATCTGTAGTTTCCTCCCACAAAGTTGCTGCACCATCTTGTCAGTCATGTGCACCATTTCTGAACAAAGGCTTATCGTAGCATTTCACATGGAAAAATGTTGGCCTCCTATCCCATAGGCTATTCTCAAGCAGTGAACATTCTCAAGCAGTCTGACTCTCTTCAATCACTGAAAAGATGAATAAAAATTGCTTCAAAGGTAAGCTAAAGAAGCAACACAAGCACTTGAGTCAATTTTGCTCATAAATGTGGACTTGAGCATTTGGAGACAAACTTCTTGAGAAGAAACCAATCACACAAGCAAGGAACGCTTTCGACATTGGGGAAAGGAAAGACCCGCTGATTTGGACTGGTCTCCAAGAGATGGCTGTGCAACGCCCAGGAAATAGAGGGTCATTAAGAACCAGGATGACTTAGAGATGAGTGGAGTAGAAGTCAATATTGCCCATACTCGGATCACTCCTGTAAGATCTGTAGCAGATTGCATGACAAAGCAAGGTTTTACGAAACATTTCATCAGGAGATAAGAGCAGTAGCTCATCAAACTAAAGGGAGATGATAGATGATGGAAGATCAATTTTCATTTCACCCTTTCTTTGATTATAATAACACCTGTGCCTTCTCCAAATGGCAGAGAAGTAAACTCAGGCTTGATCTAAATAACATGGAAACACTGAGTCACTTCAGTCTTAAAAAGTTGGCCTAGATTTGTTGTCCTCACAGAGCGACCCAGCCACAGCCTCTACTTCCTTTTTCTGTGGGTTATATATCCGCATTCGACAAGTAAACAGTTCACCAGTAAAGCAGTTGCTGCAGAATCAATCCCGACTCATGGCTGCCCCGTGAGTGTCGAAGGGAATCTGCTGCACGGGGTGTCCATTGGCTGGGAGTCAGGGGGTGCCTCTGAGTGGACACAACCTTCAAGCATGCAGTTAGTAGTACATACATTTGCAGCCAAGTTTGGTCCCCAGGCAATGGACCTCATGAACAACCAGCTGCCAGTGGTGGGTTGTTTTGGTGATCAACAGGCTTCAATCGAGCTCTCAGATTAAGACAGACTAGCAAGAAAGGTTTGGCGATCTACTTCCAAAAACCAGCCAGAGAACACTCCATGCTTCACATCAGCCTGACCTACAACTGATCATAAGGGTGGCACAGACCCAGATCCTGTTTCTCTCTGTTGTGGGTGAGGTACCATGAGTTAGGGACTGACTCCTAACTTGATGGCAGCCAAAGCCAACAACAAAAGAGTGAGTGGAACCTGCACACCCCTCGTGGCGACCATTTTTAGAACAGCCCAAAGGTAGAAACCACCAAAATATCCATCAACACGTAAATGGATAAACGAATGTGGTAGCCAGATAAATTAAGTCCTGGTGTATGCCACCACAAGGATGGGCCTTGAAAACATGCTGCCCAGAAAAGTCAGCCACAGAGGGGTCAATGCAGTATGATCCCACATAAGGAGCGGATAGAAACCGAAGACCATTAATGGTTAACAAGGGTCAGAGGGAAGATGAAAGGGGAGGTTTGCTTGAAGGGACATTGGTTTTATGTAAATGATGGTGGAAGAGTGGGGTCAGGATAGAGATAATGGATACACAACAGAAAGAATGTAATCAATGTCATTGCGCTGGAAATGTAGACATGGCTGTATTGGCAAGTGTTTTTGAGTTTATATTTTCACCACAACTTAAAAAGAGAGAAGAATGAAATGTGTTGGTCATTCTGCATTCATAGATGTCTTCAGGGACCCCACTTGGGGTCACAATAGGAAATCCTACGTAGAGCGGGATCAGGGAAATGTGAAACAAAACTCAAAATCATCAAAAAGGCCAGGCTTACCGGTTTGAGAGACTGGTGGGGCCCCTGAGACAACGTACGGCCTTTAGACATCCTTCAAGCCTGGCTCACCTGCTAGCCAAACACAGATCAATATGGTGAATTAGTCACAAGAGGGAGAAACGCGGTTGGTAGGAAACGCAATCATTTGAGATCCAAAGGACAGCATTTTCCCAGGGATAAAGCTCACTGGGTAGGAAAGAAGAGAGAACGACAAATGGAAACTGGAAAGAGAGGGAGGAAGTGGGAACAGTGCCATTACGTTGTGGAGATCGCAATCAGTGTCATGAGTCAAAATGTGTATGCACTGTTGAGTGGAAACCCAACTTGGTTCTTAAAGTTTCACCCAGATCCCAATAAAAAGTGGGGGGGGAAATTTTAAAGACAAAATATTTCATTGGTTTTCCCTTCTTGTTGTTGTTGTTTTCCAGTGCAGAGTTCATAATTGTGTACCACCACATAATTTCTGAACAAGTATATTCAGCCAGTTTTGTCCCTAATTTTATTTGAATGTTTGGGGGTGGTGGTGCCATCTATTTATGCTTTCAAAAGTATGTAGAACAAAACAATTAGGCAAAAAACAAGATTACAATGTGGCATGGGGCGCGATTGAGGAGGAATGTACCACGCAGGCAGATCTGCAACGTGAATGCCCCAAAACATGTAACACTTAGGAAGCCAACATGGCAAAGGGGAAAGAGGAATGAGAGAAGGTTACAGGGATAAGCAGATGTCCAAGTTATGCAAGGTCTTTATTGAAAATACCATGGAAGGTTCTTAAAATATGTCAAGTAAAGAATTAGCATGGCTTAGCTGACATTTTTAAAAGAACAATGTGACTATATTGTGGAGAATATGTTGTTGGAAAGTAGGAGTTGGAGAGAGGAGATCAGTTTGCTCCAAAGAGAGATGATGGAATCTTGGATGAGGGTAGTGACTGGGTAAACCAGGAGTTCCAGAACAGGAAGCAAGAGGCATGTAGCAGTGGCCTGAAGTAGCACCAGAGGGAAACTGGTAGAATCT
>NW_022105611.1:6604644-6606831 GCF_000313985.2 Echinops telfairi | reverse complement strand
AAAAAAAAGAAAGAAATTTCTCTTTCATTTCAAAGAAAATTAATTGTAGACATTCTTTAGTAGACATCCCTTAAATCTAGTGGCCATCCTTTGCTAGAGGTCAGAATGGGAGTGTCCACCAGTGGGGACTATGTTTCTAAATCAGATTTAGACTAACCCTAGGTCAACCCCTGGGCTGGACATATTTTCCCTGAGCAAAATCAAAGAACTTTGATTAAGGAGGAGGCAGCAGGGAATGACTATTGAGTACACAATCAATGCCAGTCGGCCTACTACAGAGAAGTTTGTGAAGAAATTACCAAGACTTCTGATATAAATACAGTAAATTGCTAAATATCTGAAGGGGTAAAATCTGAAAGAGAGTGTTAAATAAACAGTTGGACAGATGAGAAGATGTCAAAACATTACTAGCCAAATGGAGTACAGAATCATGGAAGTCCCTTTGTCCAAGGGTAAAATTCAAAATAGTGGTTTGGGCTTCACATCCTTTTTAAAGTTCAAGATCCTACTTCAACTGTGTTGAGTTGCAAAGGGCATCTCAAATCTCGGAAATTGTTCAGACTGTAAGTGGGAATTCAAATGGGACACATACAACAAGGAGGACTTTAGTGAGTGTATCAGGATTCAGTTTTACAACGTGGAGACGTGATTAATCTCCCAGCCTGCCTATCTGAGAACAAAGCAGGGGAGAACATATGGTACAGCAGTTGGGAACCATCAGTCGCATCCGTCCAGCTGCCTGGGAACTGTCAGATGGAAACTGCTTCACTGGGAAGGCAGAATCTTTTGAAGGAACCAGAGCATCCATGAGAATGTACAAGGAATGAGACCAGGATTAAAATTTTTGGAAAAATAAGACTAAAGTAAACCCCATACATTACAGGTAATGAATTTCTGGGAAGACAGTTCCTAGATGGGGCTTGACTACTATACCAACAGGTTGGCAGTTCAGCCCAAAGAACACCTCATTGCTAAATAACTGATTAGATGGCAAAATACCAAATGTCCTCCATAATTACTCTGCTCCTTAGAAAGCGGCCTATATTAGAAGACCCAGTGGTCACCAATTACTTTAAAACAAAGGTGAGAGCATAAGGGACTACAAATGGAGCCACCAGAACAAAAATCATGAGACTGTCCAAGCACTGTAAAAAATGTGGCCAACGTCACAGCGTGATTTGTGTAGAAATTGTTGGATAAGAACCTAAACTGCTGTGTTAACCTGCACTGAAAAAAATAAAATCTTTAAAAAAAAAAAAAAAAAGGCATTTCAAACCCACCCAGAGGTGCCTCGAAAAATAAGCCTGGCAGCTTGTTTTCCAAAAGTCATAGCTTCGAAAACCCCACGGCTGGCATGCAGTTCTTCACGGCTTCTGTGGAGTTCACCATGAGTCGATTTGATGGCATCTGGTTTGGGTTTAGGGGAAAGAGAGCTGAACACTCTTGGGGTGGGATAATAGTGTTAACTCAAGAACTTGAAAAGGCTGGGTTCAAAACTTGACTTTAACCTTGGGATAATCCTTAATCTCCTTCGAATCTCAGTTCCTTCATTGCTACAACAGTGGCAATGCCTACTCTGAGGTTTGTGATGGGCAAATTAGACAAGAGATAGTAGTGTCACTTAATAAAGCAAGTGTCTTCTTAGAGTTTTAACAATGGAATTGCCCCCAACTGAAGGAAGTGTCACTCTCCAGTCATAGATTGACCAACAAAATCCCAGTAAAATTGTATAATGTTAGGTGCCATCCCATCGGCTCTGACCATAGCGACGCTATGGTCAACAGAACAAAACACTGCGCAGTCCTTCACACTCCTCACAACTGTTCTTTCAGCCCATGGATGAAGCACTGTGTCAGGCCATCTGTCTTGTCGAGGGCCTTCCACTTTATCGCCGCCCCTCCCCTTTACCAAACATGATGGCCCTCTCCAGGGAAGAGGAAGTCTTGTCATCCTCAAGGAGCACACTGACCTTGCTTGTTCCAATACAGATTGGGTTGTCCTTTTCGCAGTCTATGGTACTTCCAATATTCTGCTCCAGCACCACAATTGCAGCAACTTAACTTTGGTCTCCCTTACTCAATGGCCAATTTTCACATGCCTGTGAGGCAATGGAAAATACCATGGCTTGGGTCAGGCGCATCTTCTCAAAGTAACATCCTTGCTCTTCAATACTATAAAGAGGTTTTG
>NW_022105611.1:6601286-6602862 GCF_000313985.2 Echinops telfairi | reverse complement strand
ACTTTCAGCAAGCAAGGTTGTGTCATCTGCATCTCACAGTGTTCATATAATCCAGTTTCTTTGATGATTTGCTCAGCACATAGTTTGAACAAATATAGTGTGAGAATATAACCCTCACGCACACCTTTCCTGATTTTAAACCATGCATTATTCCCTTGTTGTTTCCACAACTGCATCCTTGACCCACGTACAAGTTTAGAATTGAGCACAATGAAATGTTCTGGAATTCTCATTTTTCTCAGGTTATCCACTGTTTATTTTGGTCCACACAGTCAAATAGCTTGGCATAGTCAATGCAACACAAGTAAACGTCTTTGTTGTATTGTCTGCGTTCAGCTCAGATCCAGCTGACATTAACAATGATCTCCTTGCTCTATGTCCTCTTCAGAATCCGGCCTGGACTTCTGGCAGTTGCCTGTCAATGTACCGTTGTTGGATGACCTTAAGCAAAATTTTACTTGTGCATGATGTCAATGATATCATTCTATTATATTATTTTATTGCATAATCCAATGTTACATAACTATATATTAAAAACCACCAAACTCCGTGCCATCAAGTCAACGCTTACTCAGGCTGTAAATCTTTACAGGGGCAGAAGCCTCTTCATACACCCAGCCATCAGCCAGTGGACTGAAACTGCTGGCCTTGTGGTTAGCAGCGGAATGCATGACCCACTACTTGTAATTATGCTTTGAAGAACGTAATGAATGGAGACACATCCAGCTATGTGAGCAGAGCGTGGTCTAAAATGCATATCTATTTTTTAAATGTAGTTTTTAAAAGACAGTATAGACACCCATACATGTTAATAGTTTTTCTTTTCACTGAGATATTATAGGGGATTTGTAGTCTTTTTTATAAAAAGAACAAGCTTTGGTAGTTCCTGAGCGTTCTATGATGGGAATAAATTGTACATGGAAACTTAATGGGAAGTACTAAATGGCGGTGGATATTTTAATTTCACTGTTTTGGTTAGCCTTATTAGTGCATTGTTCTTATGTGCTGTTCCTCACATCCAGCTCTGGCTTAGTCCCTGGGAAAATGGCAGCAGTCCAGTGGGAGCCAACAAATGTGTACCTAGAGGGGTCCAAAGGGAGTTTCCTTCGTTGAATGTCCCTGTTCTGAGCTGGCTGGGTGTGTCACTGGAAAGGAATTTGTTTCTCTGCGGCAGAAAGAGGGTTAGTGGAAAGAGTAAATAAAAATCGTGTGCATTTCCTACATACTCCGCATCGATGGTGTCAGTCTAGCTGTATCTATCTAGTTTGCTTCTTGTGAGGGAGGCTCTTCCACTCAGGGTCTAATCTCCCAGTTCCAGATGAAGTGCAAGAGTCCTCTCAGTGCACAGCAAGCCAGCTTCCTCTGATGTCCAGGTTTGAAACCTGGCTGTGCTTCTTGAAAGAGTCCCCACTCTTCTCTGACCCGCAGTTTCTCAGCTATTAAGACTTTATGCCTTGTCGAAGGGATCAGGTGTAAGGCATCATCAGAGCAAAAAATCTTACCATAGTGAATGATGGGGGGAGTGTGGAGTGGAGATCCAAAGCCCATTAGTAGGCCACTGGAGATCCCCTTGCAG
>NW_022105611.1:6599433-6600573 GCF_000313985.2 Echinops telfairi | reverse complement strand
TTTCTGTATCCACAGCGCCTAGACCAGAGCCCAGGCTCAATGAACTCTGTGGGCTAAAATAATATCATGACACGGATGTGTTAATTTTTTAAGTGTCTATGCAGTGTTCCCAATTAACTTTGGGAACATGGCCCTCCAGTTTATATTTATATATGGTCTTATGTCTAGAGATTTTTTTTTCATTTTAAAGCAAATATAGGACATATTAGGACATGATCAATCTGCCCATAATGCCATATTAATCCCCTTGATTTCTGGTTTCCTCATCTACATGATTATATGTAACTCATTAAGTAGCTTGGTGCTTTGAATGGATGATTTCACAAAGTACTTAGCACTTATGTAAACCCAATAAACGTTTGTTTTCTTTATTTAAGCAAGCACAATGAAGAGTAGCTCTCATTAATTGGTTTTTAAATTTTGATTATAAAATCAGATTATTTAATTTGAAGGATCTGAGCACAGCCATCCTGGGCACAGATGAACAATTTACCACAATATATTGCAGTCAATACTAAATGAGTAGCCCAGAGGAGGAAATACCCACCCACATTTAACAAGGAAATGCAGTTATGCCATACTGTAAGAGGTCTAGGAAACAAAAACCAAAAACCCATAATCATCGATCTTACACAGGTCTGGAGACTGTAAATATTTACAGGAGCAAGAAACTTCATCTTTCTCCTACGCATGGTTGTAGATTTGAACTGCCGATCTTGTGGTGAGAAGCCCAATGCTTGACCCATAGAACCAGAGACCTATAGCTCTTGAAAGACTCTGAAGTTTGGAAAATATTAGGATCTTGTGTACTGTGAGAAACAAAAGGCTTCACCTTCAAAAAGCATGATCTCTTTTATGTAGAAAGGAAAGCTAAATGTGGGCATATGTACAGAAATGAATCCAAGGAGGGAGGCAAGGCCCTGGGAGGGTACACACCATTGTCAAAGTCTTGACTTTGAAGAAGGAGACGGTGATACGTTAAGTGGGCTCTGAGAAGGATGTTCCCTTGTTATCCATATATTTCAGAATCATTTGTCATTTTCCACATCAAAGACTTCATCATAGGTAACTTATGCTCAAAGTGCATTATGATGTATGCACAGAAGGTGGAAGGAAACAGCCTCCCTCCAGAGAGTCACA
>NW_022105611.1:6595951-6599333 GCF_000313985.2 Echinops telfairi | reverse complement strand
CCCAGGAGAAATCTGGACACCAGGTAAGGGAAGATACTGATAGGATTTCCTGGAGTGCCGTCCTGCTGTGCACACAATGAGCCCTCTGGGCAGCTGGAGGAGGGAGTGAGTCAGGCGTGGAGTGAGTCCCCTGGACCTGGGATTTCTGCGTATCGAACTTCTTGTATCCAGAAGACGGTTATATCATCAGAGGGGCAGCAGCACAACCAACAGCCAGAGCATGGAACAGAGTGAGGGACTTCCCAATCCATGGAGCACATATAAAGGAGCACTTTTGTACAAGAGGCTGGCTTGCAGAGTGGGGTGCCCCTGCGCACTTAATTGGGGACGTTGGACTTGCTAATCCAGGGCAGTGGAGCTGTGTGCCTTGGGACTGAGATGTACTGGAGTAGGGTGCTTCTGGCAATTAATTTGGGAAGCTCGGCTTGCTGACCCACGGAAGGGGAGATGGATGCCTTTGGGTTGAGGCATAGAGCTGAGCAGTATGACCTTTAGGTATTTGTTGGTAGACTTGACAGAACTTCCTAACACGTCCTCATAAACAACTCAACCCTGAGCATTTCTCACTGACATTACTGCACCATCTGTCTTCCCAACTAGAAAGTCAGCTGTGTGGGAGCAGAGATGTGTGTGTGTGTGTGTGTGTGTGTGTCACAGCTCTGCTCCCTGAGCCCCGAGGACACGCCCCACACAGACTGACAGAACCCACACACCAAGATGTGAACACCGGTGCTTTCTGAATGGAGGGACTCCAGATGCTTTTGATTTTCTCCTCTGTTATCGGACACCTGAAAGTTGACATTCAGCACATAGTCATTTTACTTCCTCGAGTCCTGGTGGCCCTGTGGGATGAGCATTGTGCTGCAGGTGGCCAGGTCGGTGGTTCAAAATCACCAACTGTGAGGAGGGAGAACGAGAAAGCTGTCTACTTCCCTAGACATTTACAGTCTGAGTGACCTCCGTGCGTCAGAATCGACTGGATGAGAGTAGGTCAAGAAAGCAATAAAACTCATTTTGTTTTTAAACAAAAACAAATCGTTCCCTGGAAGTGAGAAAAGGAGGTGCCACTAGAAGCCACAATGGGAAGAGAAGGGGCTGGTGGGAGTCAGGGTAGAGAGCTTCATGGGGTACAGTGGGCAACTCCTCTGCTGCCTCATTTTTTGGAGCCAAGGGGGTACAGGCCTGGTCTAGGGGTCACTAGCTCACAAAGGGTCTTCTACCCATATCTTCCCATCCCCCAACCTGTGGGGCCCTGAAATTTGCCCTAGTCCTTGTACCCAGCCAATGGTTTTATCTGGTTCCTACTTAGGTTTCAGCCAATTCTTCGTAGAAGCCACTCGGCTTCTTATTTTCCTTGGGAACCAGACTCTGTTTGTTGGTTTTCTGGTGTGTTTTTTTTAAGTTGGAGCCATAAAAAGGATGAAATCCATCACCTGATACTTTTCTATTCGGCTATTCAAACCGTGCCACAGAGGGAGGCCCTGTGCGCACACTCTCTAATTGTAGGTAATGGCATCTAACTGAGCACTGAATGAGGCAGTTGTGCCCTCGGACAGAGGACACATTGCGTTTTATTGTTGATTTGCTTTCCTCCACCCACCCGCCCCCCATTCTTTGTTCTTTTCTTCATTCCCTTTTCTCTATTTGATTTCCAAATTAGAACCATTATCTTGAGAAAAGGATTGGAGAGGAAGACTACCCTAAGAGGGGACATGATCATGCTGGTCCACAATGTGTTGTTGTTAGTTGCTGGTGCGTCCCCGATGCACCGGGGACCTTGCATATAGCAAAATGAGATGTTGCTGACCCCGGGCCTTCTTCATGACCTGAGTCTATGATTTCTATGTTAAGTCCCTTTCAACCTAAGGGGCTCATCTCCTTGCAGTAGATCAGAAAACATTCCATCGTACTACAGAATATTTTCATTCGCTGAGATTCAGAAGTTGTTTGAAAACAAAACCAGAAACGCACTGCCATCAAATTGATACCGACCCACAGCAACCCTGGAGGAAGCCCCTGGGGCTTCTGAGACTGTAACTCTTGATGGGAGTCAACAGCCTCATCTCTCTCCTGTGCAGCGATGGGTGGTTTCTCACGGCCGACCTTGCTGTTAGCCGTCCAGCTTGTAAGCCACCGCACTAGTCAGCCCTCCTGCCCTAGTGTGTCTTAGTCTGAAACCTGCGCACCATGGGATTCGAAATACCGATAGCATGCTTCCTAGCATCACAGAAACACGCAAGCCACCACAGGGGGACAAGCTGAGGGATGGTGCTTCTGACATGTAAGTTAGGAACTAGGTCTGAAAGTTAAGGGACTTGGATGCCATGAAGTCTATCCATGATCTTAGTCAAATCATGTTACCTCTCTATGCCTGTTTCTTCATCTGCAAAAACCAAGGGCTAGGGGCAGTAGGGGGGTGACGGACAGTGGCAGGTAGGGTTAAACTGTTTCTAAATTTAGTCTGCCCCAAATCCAAATCCATTTTTCGTGGAACTGAGGATCAACAGTGACACCTTGTGGTTCTCCGGAGCCAGGCCTTCCGTTTTTCCAGCCGCACAGCCTAAGGCATTTGTCTGCAGAAAGCCAAGCATCTCTGGGCGCTGCCATAACTTGTCCCGCAGCAGATTAAGGAAAGCGCTTTCACTTTTTGCTCACAAGCTGTTTCCCAGTCTTTGTCTGACAGAGGCTGCTAAAATCAAGGTTGAAAAAGGAAACGGGACAGACGGCCGCCCCCGTGCTTCTGTGAGGTGAGAGATGCGGGAATGTGAGCTGTCAGTCCAGGGGAGAGGAGGCTCCTGTGACAGCCCAGGCAGCAGGACTGGGCACTTCACTGCTGGCAAGGACTCTCCTTAATCTCTAAAATAAGCCATCTGACTCCCGAGACCAAATTATTCCGTGCCTCAGATTCCCCATTCAGTAAATATAACCAACGCTTGCGCGGGTACCAAACACATAGTTGTTGTTTATTTCATTTACGTATTCTTCATAAATAGTTCACAAGACTCTTCCCGTGTGCTAGGTTCTGACCACCTCCCTGCGCTTGGTGCCAGCGATACAAGTATGAAAAGATACAGCCTTACCCTTCAAGAATGCTTGGTCTAGTGGCAAAGGATAGTGGGTAGGGGGGTAGGGGTAGGAGGCAGTGAATTTTTTAAGGTGGCTCTTCTAGCCAAAGTCTCTAACTCCTCCAAACAACCTTTTTCCCCAGGAGAAATCTGGACACCAGGTAAGGGAAGATACTGATAGGATTTCCTGGAGTGCCGTCCTGCTGTGCACACAATGAGCCCTCTGGGCAGCTGGAGGAGGGAGTGAGTCAGGCGTGGAGTGAGTCCCCTGGACCTGGGATTTCTGCGTATCGAACTTCTTGTATCCAGAAGACGGT
>NW_022105611.1:6585319-6595491 GCF_000313985.2 Echinops telfairi | reverse complement strand
GTGACCATGAATTTTGCCTGTGAGTTCTGTATCACCATTGTAACAGAGATTAGAACCCAGAGATAAAATATAACATTAATTAAGTCAGAGCTAAGCCTTAAGGCAGACAATGCTTACTTATGGCATGGGAGCCCCCGAACACACATCGACGTGGGCCCGGGAAGAATGCTGACGCTGACGGAGGATGTGAAACTTCAAACTGGATCTTAAAGCACGCGTATACCTACACGCCTTCCTTTAAAACGAAAATACAACGTGGTTGGCCCAAATCCATTCTCCTCCCAGTAGAACCCCATTTCGCTGCTCCCTGTTGTGGCCACACGTTCCAAATGAGCAGCTCAATGCTCCTTTTCCATTCCTCATTTTCTATTCACACATCAACCTTCCCCAGCTTGGCTGCCACCCTCAACGACTAACTAGTCTCAGTGGAGCAATCAATGCCCCCATGATGCCATCTCCCACAGACACTTTGTTTTGCTGTCCTGTCACTGTCCCTCTCGGCAGCATTTGCTGTAGTGAGTCTCCCTGTCCATCTGGAAACACTTTCTCTTGGCTACCATGATGCCTACTCTTACTTCTGCTCCTCGTTTGCTGTCTGCCTTGTTTCAATCTTTGTTTGTTAGCTCCTCCTACTCTACCAAGCAGTTGGGGCATAGAATCATCTGACTGGCTCATGCTGTGCACAGTCCTCCCCTCTCTGCAAAGCAGTGACCTTGTCTACCTCAGCCACATCCGTCTGGAAGGACGTGTGATTCTGGACACAGGTGAGCTGTTGGCTGGCAGAACATTTTCGCTCCATGTACAACTCCGCGGACTAGCCAGTGTCATTCTGCCTGCCAAGGCTGCCTGCCCCTGAGGGCATCCTGCTGAGTGTGAGCAGGGGAAATATCTGTGGTTCCAAATATCAAGTGCCCTGCCCTAAAGGTACACCTAAACTTAACCTCTGAAACCCAGAATTCTCAGCCACCAGCGTCTCAGCTTAAATGCTACCTGGAGGTTGGGTGGCCCCTCTCGCTATTTCCCTTGTATCTTTTGGCTCCTCCTCCTGGTAGACTACTAGTCCCATGCGCTGCCTTCAGACTTGACTACCTAGCAATTAGTGGATACTCAGAAATTATTTGTTGACTGACTACCTGAATAAAAGAGAAGCAAGCCAGTTATTTAAAATGGCAAAAGAAAGTGGTGGGTTTGATTGAGCAACTAAATCTTTCAGTCAGTCCGGTTCAAGTCCATCCAGGCAAGCCTCACAAAACGTCACATGGTCTATGTGTCCGGATCTGATCCAATTTTGATTTCTTGATGCAAAGTGTTGTCCTTTTCTCATGACTGGTTCCCCGGATCTGCTATCAACCCCTTCCTCAAGGGAAGATTTCCCTGAGACTAGTGATCTTGACCGGAACATTTTATTCTTCTTAAGGGTTCCTGGGATCGCAAATCTCCCTTCTCTGTGGCCCTTAAAGAACTTTCTTTTCTTTCAGGATATCCGGTAGCTGCAGCGGACCGACCTTGTTCCAGTTTTGGACGCATTGCCATTGCCGATGCTTCGTTCCAACACACATCACGCCCAGGTGACCAGGAGGAGGAGCCAAAAGCACAGGGGTTCAGGATGTGGACAAAGAAGAGCAGTTCCCAGGCCAGCCCCTCTGGCTCCGGGCCAACCCTCTTTGAGGTAAGTTTGAGATGAGATCCATTTAAACCTGAGGCTTCCCAGTCACCGAGCAGCTGGACACCACCGAAAGGAACCCAGGACCAGAAGATTCTCATCTCTTCCTTTGTAGCCAGAGCCTTCAGGCAGGGGACCACCGCTCACCTGGGGCAGAACATTGCTATTAAAATAAACCTCCATTCAATTGTGGGGAAATTTACAAATAGGCAAAAATAGCAATGGCCAAGGAACATGCCTCTCTCCCAGGTCCTCATAGCACCTCATGGACTAAATTAAACACTCCTGGCTTCTGAGACTCAGACACAGCTCTTCCCCTGATAATCTGTGTGATCCTATTTTACCTCCCTGAGCCTCTATTTTCTCATTTAAAACCTACAAGCCATTGCCCATCCCCACCCCCCTCCAGTCAGTACTAGGATTAAATCAGACAATACCTGGAAAAGACAGAGCACAGTGCCTGGGACACAATAGGAGCTCAATAAAAATAAATATTCTTCCTCCCCTCATAGGCAGGTAGGAGAAAATATCCTGAAGAGATAGGTATTTCCTCTGGAGCATTCGCTTCTCACCTTGCCCAACCAAAAAGATGTAGGAGTAATCGATGCAGCAGCCTAAAGGGGGAAGGACACCCAGTCTTAGATCCCTAGGTGTCCCCACCTTCCTCTTCCTGCATGTAATTGAGTGCCTGGCATATGACAGATGTGCAAATGTTTGCTGACTTGAACTCAGCTAGGCTTATGCTACCCAATCCAGTAGCCCCTAGCCACATGTGGCTATTAAGTACCGGAAATGTGGCTAGTTTGAGTCCATTGTGTTATAAGTGTAAAATAAATATACACCTATGTGCCTGAGGAGTTAGTACCCAAAATGTAAAATATGCACAAAATGTTGAAATAATATATTGACTATATTAGGTAAAAAAGACATTATTAAAGGTAACCTCACCTGTTCCTTGTGACTTTTCTCATGTGACTACCATTATGCTCACTGTTAGTTGCTGGCGCATCAGTTCCAACTCCTGGTGACCCTGTGTTTGCAGGGAGGACTGTTTCATAGAGTTTCCAAGGCTGCGACCTTTGAAAAGCCACTTGTCACGCCTGTCTTCCAAGGTGCCTCTGAATGGGTTCAAACCACCAACTTTTTGGCCAGCAGTCAAACCACTAAGGGCCTCCAACGTGGCTACCAGAATTTTTTTAATTGCATGTGTGGCTCCTATATTACCTTTGTATTAGACAGAACTGAACTACACTGCAAACCACCAACAGGCCAAAAGATAATTAAACACATCCCAGGTTTCTCTCTCTCTCATTCTCCTCAATTATACAAGACAGGCAAGCTTTGTAGAGCACTGTCCAATTTCTGCAATCTACGCTTCTATAAACTTCAGGTTACAACTTTGCTTTGTTTTTCTAAGTATTAACACCGATTAAGTTTCCACCATGGGTGCAGCACTCTGACATACTTTGTCATTTAATCTAGATAACGCATTTAGGAGGGAGGGATGCTTTTCTGTTTTAGAAATGAAAAAGGAAAGGCCTTTAGAAGTTGAGCCTTGGCTCTGGCCACCTGGTTGGTACTAGCAGAGTTAGTGTGGAACCCTGCTTCTCTTCTCTGAGCCTTTGGAAGAATGACCAACAGAAAACCGGATTCACGAGTAGATGTGAATATCCACACAGCCACGTGTGTAACAGTGCTGTGTATGAGATACAAAAGGTGGAAGTACCAAATCAGATGTCCACCAACAGGAGCATAGATGCAACAAAAAATCAGCAGGAGAATGGAATAAACAAACTCACATTTTCATCAACAGGAGAACGAATTAGAGCCATACAATGGAACATTATTTGACTACAAATGGGTGTGCAGTGTAATGGTGACAGTTGAACAACAAGATACATGGAAATAATATAAAAATAGTGTAAAAAAGCTTTACACATTAAAATGGCAAGTATTTTGTTACCTATATAGTTACCATTTAGCGGGGGGAAAGATGTACTAATATTAATACTACAAGACGATGAACCAGATATTGAAGTCCACGTATCATATGATCCCATTCATACCCAGATCCAGAATAGGGACCCCTATAGCAACAGGAGACGTAGTGGTGGCTCAGAGCTGAGGGGGTAGAGACGTGGACCTGGGAAAGACAGTGACAGCTAAGGTACACAGGGCTTCTTTTTTGAGGTGATGAGAAATGTGCTGAATTTGTGCGGATACTTGTACATATCTGTGGCTGTTCTTAAAAAGTTACATTATATGCTTTTTATGGGTCAGTTGTGTGGTATGTAAGTTATATCTCAGTAAAGCTGGTTTTGTTTTGTTTTAAAGTAGCTGTGGGTGCTTCAGTTCCGTTGTTCCCTCAGGACTATTTCCTCGTTTAAAAGAACAATACATCAGAATGATTGTAAAATCCTAAAATCAGTATAAAACCATATGCAAGTCCGGCAGCTCATTGACCTCCAGCAGTAAAGTGTGGGAGACTTGGCCAAGCAGGGGCTGCTGGTGGTTAATTGTTCACCAGCTTCCGAAGCTCTGGCTGGGAGGGTAGCCTGGAAGTGACACATTGACCAGTTCTGATTTAGATGCAGAAATGTGTGAGGGAGTCATGCGGAGGCCAGGTGGAGCCAAGGGTACCTAGGACAACTCCCATGGGCAAAATTCCTCTCCCAGCGACTGCAGAGGAAAAGGGAGTGTGCTCAGCAGGGGAGGAAACGGCCTCTGGCCTCAAAGTGGACTTATTTTGCCAGCTTCCACACCATTTCCAGGGCCGGCTGCGGGCGGGGGAGGGGAGGCGATGGTGAGGTCATGCTTGACTTTTTCAACCCATCAAACTCTACTAAATGTTGGAGCCCTGAATTGGGGGGAAGTGGGGGGGAGGAGGAGCCAAGGGGGGGGGGGGGGGGCGGGGGGGGGGGGCGGTGGAGGAGATTAGGAAAAACAGAGTTGCCTAATAGGCAAACTGGAAAATAGAGTGCCTATGCTTAAAGGCTTTTGAGATTTGGTTTGAGTCATGGCTCCACCTCTCTGTGTAATCCCGGGCAATTGAGTGACCCTCCTGGATCTCTGTTTAGTTCACTGGGGAAAAAAAGTAACAAACCTACTTCCAAGTGTTGGTATAGTGACTACACGATACAAGAAAGTTCCCGACTCCTATTTCAATCAGTACTGAGTTGCACACACACACAGAGTACCATTGATGAAAAATCTTCCAACGTCCCACAAAACGACTAGGGAGCCGCCAGTTCAAGGTCTTTGTCCTCTGTGATCCGTCCTCAGCTCAGTTCCACAGCTCCCCGCCTGCTCCTTGGCTTCTCACCCCTTCCTCAGCCCCACCTCCCAGTCCACTCTTGGCAGCTTCTGATCTGTGACAATGTTAGAACCAACATCTTGGCAGCTGAAGCACAGAGTTTTGTTCTTCAGAATCTTCTGAAGGCTTTAAATCATCTAGGGGAGTTCAGCATTCAAAGGCCTGCCTTCAGCTCGCGGTGGTCCTTGCACAGGTGAGTGCTCAGTCCCCTGAGGCTGTGCTTGCTCCCTCGACATCTAGACATCGTTGCACAACGAGTACACTGTCCTTCTCTCAACTTCCGCTTCAGCACAAAACAAAAGTTTGCTGGCTAGTAAGCACAAGGACACACATAGGTTGCAAGTGAAAGGATTGAAAAATCTGTCCCATGGAAATAATAAGCAAACAAACAAAGAAAAAGCTGAAAGGCAATCTTACTATCAGACAAAGAAGACTGTCGGACTAAATCAGTCCGAGGAAAGAAAGATGGACATTGTATACTGAAAAAAGAGTCAATTTTTCAAGAATATCTAGCAATCATAGGTATGCCACAGCTAACAAAAGGAGCATCAGAATATTTGGGGGAAAGCTGATAGAAATGAAGAAAGAAATCAGTGGTAATACAACAAAAGGTTAAGAGTTCAATATACTACTGTCAATATTGGAAAGAACATGAAGAAATATCAACAAAGAAACAGATGGCTTGAATGGTACTATAAACACCAAGCAAACTTAATAGAGTTACCTGAGAGGCTTCAAAAAGTTCAGGGAAATGGAAGTAAAACATAATCTTTTCATGAAAGTTTGAAACCCTTCCATATAGAACACTATTAAAAAACAAGCACAATATACATTCTCCTGCAGTGCGCATGAATCATTCTCCAGGATAGATCACCTTTTAGGTTACAAAGCAAATCTTTATAAATTTTAAAATACTAAAATCACACAAAGTGTTTTCTCAGATCACAAAGAATGAACAGACATCAGTAATGGGGGAAAATCCTGGAAAATACACAAATCTATGGTAACTAAACAACACAGTATTAAACTATAGGTCAAGAAATAACTAAAAAGGGAATATGTAAATTTCTTATAGTAACATGAAAATGAAAGTACAGCATGCTAAAACTTATGGGATACAGCTAAGGTGGTACTCAGAGGAAAATGTGTAGCAACAATATAGCAACAAATGCCTAAATTTTTTAAAAGAAAAAAGACATCTAGTTATTAGCTTAAGTCAATAACTCCAGGAACTAAAAAAGAGAGGAGAAAATAAAACTTAAATATAGCAGTAAAAAGCAATAGAGAAAATTGATCAAACCAGAAAGAATTCTTTGAAAAGATCAATAAAATTGACAACCTTTTAGCCAAACCATAGGTTCCCAACTTATTTGGCCTACTGCTCCCTTTTCAGGGGAAAAAAAAATTCATTATCCCCTTGAAAATTAAGAGCTTTTGTACTATAGCCCATAATCTAGAATGAAGTGTAGGTACTGATTCTGCAGCTCCGTGGATCATCCAGCCTCTCCCCACTTTGAGAAGCACTGAGGTAAATTGACGAAGAAAATAAGAGAAAACATACAAATAACCAAAATTAAAAAGGAAAAGGGGATGTTGGAACTAAAGAGAATGTTGGAGATAAAGAGAATTATGACCGACTATTACAAACAACTGTATTACAACAAACTAAACTAAATAAAATAGACAAATTCTTAGAAGCATACAATCTACCCAAACAGATTCTAAACAGAACCATAAGTGATCTGTGATCGGTGATCAAAACCCTTTCATCAAAAAATAAAACGACCTGATGGTTTCACTAGCTAATCCTACCAAACATGGCGAGAAGTGTTGCCAACGGTGTTCTGAGAGTCTTCTGAGATGGAGAAGGAAGGACTCCTCTCTAATTCATTCCATGAAGCCAACATAACCCTGGCACCTGAGCAAGACCAAGATACTCGAGGGACAAACAAAACAACCTCCAGGCCGATAACACATGAATATAGATGTACAACCTCTCAATAACATACTACTGAACAAATTCCAACTGCATATTTAAGGAGCTATAAACCATACCACATGAAATTTACTCCAGTAATGGAGGATGATTCAGCATTACACAATCAATCAACATAATAAAAGCAGAAACTCCAGACTCATTGCAGTTGACTCAATTCCAACTGATAGGGACCCAATGGGACAGAGTAGAACTGGCCCCTTTAGGTTTCTGAGACATTAAACCTTCCTAATGTCACGACCCTTTAATACAGCTCCTCGGGTTGTGGTGACCCCAACCATAACATTATTTTCGTTGCTACTTCATCACTGTAATGTTGCTACTGTTATGAATTGGGCAACCCCTGTGAAAGGATCATTCAAGCCCCAAAGGGGTCGCAACCCACAGGTTGAGAACTGCTGCTTTAAACCCTTATGAGCGTAGGCAGCCTAGAGAGCCTCACCTTTCTCCCGCAGATTGGAACCTCAGACCTGTGGTTAGCAGTTCAGTGTGGAGCCCCCTACAGCACCAGAAATCCTTATCAACATCATACACTGAATCAACAGAACCAAGATAAAGCACCGCATGACCCTTTCTATGGATGCAGGAAAACGTTTCATAATAGCCTTTCTTGAGGGAGCATTTGCCCAACGCAAGTTCCAAAAGTAGAACGTGTCAGGGAAGGAGGACTGGACATGAGAAACACAGAGACGGGGAATAAGCGATGTCACAATGTGGGGACTGTAATCAATGGCCTAAAACAACAAAACGTTTAACAAATAAGTAGGAGAGTGAAATAAACAAAACAATCTTTACTGAATGAATATCCTAATGATCAGAATAGAAAGGAAACTTCTCAATATAATTCAGGGCATATATGAAAAACAACCATCACTATTATACTTAACGAGCAAAGACTGGGCGCATTCTCCTTGAAGTTGGTCAAAGACACACGTTCCGGCTCTTACCACTTCTCTTCAAAAGTGTATTAGAAGTCTAGCCAGAGCATTCAGATAAGAAGAAGAAATAAAACATATACAGATTGGAAAATTACGTCTACATATCTCAAATTCACTGCCGTCCAGTCAATGCTGCTTCATAGGGACCCTATAGGACGGGGTGAACATTGTTGTGATGTTCTGATACGGTGGCTCTTTGTGGGAGTCGAAAGCCCCATCATCAAACTGCTGACCCTGAGCATCAAAGCCCAGTGTATAACCACTATGATCCTGTATCGAGAACATCCCAAAGAACTCACCAGAACACTCCTAGAGATAATCGAGGGACTTAGCAATGCTGAGGGTTCCAGGTCAACAAACAAAACTCAGCAATAAGGAATATGAAAGCGGGATTAAGGAAACAATCCCATGGCATCTCAGAGAACAAAATATCTAGGAATGAATCTAAACAGAGATGTGAAGGACTTATGCTATGAAAACGATAAAACACCACTGAATGAGATTAAAAGATGCTTAAATAAATGGGGCGATGTTGCATGTTCAAGGCTTGGAAGACAATAATGCGAGGATTAAGCAATGCGAAACTCCCGCAAAAGATCTACAGATTCAGTGCAATCCTGAACAAAATTGCAACCGCCTTCTTTACATAAATAAAAATCCTCAACTTCTTATGGGATTGGCAGAGGCCTTGGACAGCTAAAACAATGTTACATGAGAAGAGCAAGGCAGGAGGGCGCCCACAGCCTGATTTGCAGTCATCCTGAGCAGTGACCCCCGTGGCACAGTGAGTCAACCATTGTGCTGCTAGCGAACTGCAAGGCCTACGGTTCCGCTGCGCCAGAAAAGACTGAACGAATCCCTGTTCACAACCAACTCTTCATCACACTCGCCTTCACTCGCTACATGTGCACTTTTAAATTCATCTGGAAGGTTTCTAGTCTTTCCTTGCATTAACACAAGGCACATGGGCATATTACACTAATTTTGATGATCTGACCACATAATCAATAACCTTCCCATCTCAATAATAAAATCACTGCACTGCTTATAATGCTAGCCGCCTTCAGGATAGAGCATTTCACGTGCTTTATTATTCTTGCTTTATCCTTTTGGGTTGCTAGCTGGAAGGCCAGCAGCTCGAAACCACCAGCTTCGCTGCAGGAGAAAGACAGGGTTTTCTATTCCTGTTCAGAGCTACAGTCTCAGAAATCGACTGGAGCCCATCGACCCTCTCCCATGGGGTCGCTGTGAGGCACACTGACTCAATGGTGCTGAGTTTGGTTTTGATTTATCACTGACTAACTGTAGCTAACTGGTGTTTCACCCTTTCCAAATACTTTATTCTTCCACTTTATTTTCAACTGAGATCGTTTTCCTTTCTTGGTTTTAGCATCAGCACTTGCATCAGATACACTCATCAGAGACATGGTTACAAGAGTAAATAACAGGGAAATTTAAGCCAAAAACAAACTTACACCCTCAACACCAGAATAATGGTAATGTGAGCTAACTTAAAAGGGTGAGTGGTGATCTCCTCCCTCAAGCAAATGAACCTTGAAGCTATGCAATGAGCATCACAAAGTAGTACATGCATTATTTATGCATCGCTGTATTTAGCTCAACATTTTCATATAGTAGGCCGTACGGCAGTTTTCCGTTAGTGGGACATTATCACCCTGCAGGTTCATTACTCGGTGTTCGTGACAGCACTAGTCACAATAGCCAAAAGGTGGAAACAACCTAAATGCCCATCAGCAGATGAATGGATAAGCAAAATGTTGCAGACATTTACAATGGATTTCTTCTACTCAGCCAGTAGAAGAAATCAGGAAATTAATGGATACATGCTACAACAATCATGGAGATGGTATACTTTATGCTGAGTGAAAGAAATCTAAAGGGCTTCCTTTAGGAGCCTTCCTTTATAACCAAGAACTTCATGGAAGCTGGTTTCTTGATTTCAAGAATTGGGGACATGGTTTCATGGGACATCCCAGTTAATTGACATAATGACATGTTTAGTGCTTCTGATATACCTCCTAGCTCAGTGTGCTAGCTCATTGTGTGTACCTGGGGCCTTCAAAGCTGCAAATGGCCAGCCAGCATACAACTGGTTTCTATTCATCTGGAGAAACAGAAAAAGGAGAGTCTGGGAGAGGAAGGGGATATGGAATGTGGGGCTCATGGCTTCCAGGAACAACTGCCTCCTTGCCCACAAGACTGGAAGAATTGGATGGTGTCAAGCTACCTGTACTGAAGATT
>NW_022105611.1:6575911-6584218 GCF_000313985.2 Echinops telfairi | reverse complement strand
TCTAAATTTCCTGGCATCATAAAGTTTGCATGAATCCGTGAAATTATCTTTAAACCTTAAATCTAAAATATCCCCTGAAGTCTTCTTAAAGCCAAGCAGTGGCGCAGAGGAACGTAGGTACTACACCAAGAGAGATAGGCTGGCATTGAAGTGCATCCAGTGGGCCTGAGGTTCTGGCACTGAGAAACTTCCAGACCCGGTGAAACGGATGACAGGACAAATAGAGAACTCCAAGGAATTCTGAAAGGAGAAAGAGATCTTGTTTTACAGAGTGGATCGAGTAACCCATAGAGCCACCACTCTGAATTGCAACTTCCAGCCTCCTAAACTGTGAGGGAAGGAATTTCGATTTGTTAAGAAGCAAATGAACTTGTAAGAGATGTCTGTCTATCCTGAACATTATGCATTTTAAGAACTATCTATATGGGATCAAACTAACAACAGTGATCCAAAAGATTAGATGGGAACTTTGGGGGCAGTGAGTTTATGTAAATGAGGGGCAGGGGACCAACTCAAAGAATGTAATCAATGTCAGTAGGTGGTACAGGTATAGATCCTTGAGGTGGTACATATTTTGTGTGCTTCCTTTCAAAAACCTCAACAAATTTTATATTCAAACGAATCCCATAGATTGAATTGTGTCCTATCCCCAAATAAATGCCAACTTTACTGGAACCTAAGTGTCTCTGGTTTGGCAGTTTTGTATTGGTGTAATGTGATAGTTACATAATAATCCCCCTGATGTGACCTGATATCATCAACCCATCATCACCCTGATCCTATATAAGTAGCATTTCCCTTGTGTGTGACCTTCAACACCTTTATCTTACAAGAGAGAAAGAGAAAGAAAAGCAGGCAACAAATTGAGGGGTGTCCTGAGGACCTGGGGTCACCACATTGTAAAGTTCCTAGATCCAGAAGGAGCAGGAGAATATTGATGCAAAATATATGGAGACCTCTGAGCAATGTCAAGGCTACAGATGCTGAAAGGAGAAAAGGTTTTCCCTCCTCAGCTGTGAGCCATCAGAACTAGGAAGCCTTCCCCTAGAGCTGCCAGTCTGGCATTGGTCTTTCAGCCTCGTACACTGTGAGCAAATAAATGTCTGTTTATCAAAGTCTTCGACTTTCTCTTATAGCAGCACTAGATAACCAACTGAGACAACAGCCAACAAATCAAACTCACCGCCATTGAGTCGATGCCAACTCAAGTGGCCCCATAGGACAGGGCAGAACTGCCCTGGTGAGTTTCCGAGGCTGTAACTCTTTGCAGGAGTAGAAAACCCAGAGGAGTGGTTGCACACTGCTAGCATGGCACTGAGCAGCCCACTGGGTGCCCACTGCACTACCCACACTCCAGCTCAAAGAGGCTAATAAAAATTCATGCCAAGAAAGCTAGATGCTAATCCAGTTTCTATCTATGAGAATAAAAAGCACAACAGAACCTAAATATCCAAACACAAGAGGCCAGTGAACGAATGACAACATCCACCACGTAACCCTTAAACACAAAGGGAAACCCCAGAGCAGTCTGAGAAAGAGTCTGCAGTATCAAGACCTGTAAGAAGGCAGGACATACAACTTCATGGGCACTTGGTTGAATTATCCATCCATCCATTCATCCCACAGACACAAGGGGCTTCAAAGAGTTCCTGGTAGAATTCCAACATCTTTTTGTTCTATTTTTCCATGAACTTTTTGACATCCCTGTGCACTAATGGAAAGTCTTCTCTGTGCCTGGGCAAACGAGCTCCTCTTCATAACTTGCCAGGGTAGCAAAATAGCATTTGAAAAAGAAAATCTTCAGAGATTCGGAAATAGCTTTGCCTCATTCCTCTGTGTCATAGCCTTATTGATTTACGGACCCACACTAACACCGAGCTATGCAGAAGAGTCGCTCCTCGGGGTTGCCAGTGGAAGAACAGGAAGAAGGGAAGAGAGGGGACACTGAGGGTGAAATGGCCTCAGGTCTTCAAGACCTATGAAAACATGTCCATCAATTCCTTGACACTACTCCCCATCAAGATGTGGATCTTTGCCCCACTCCGAAGACAGTGGTGTGATGATGTGTGACTCCATGGCTGAGACATCCATGGTGATAGAGCCTCTGCCTGTCCCCAGGGACACTCACTATTGGAACACACACACACACACACACACACACACACACACACACCCTTAAGACCTACCAGGAAGCTGCCATGCTGTGAGGAAGTATAGGCTGCAAGGAGAGCCCATATCTGATCAGCAGTCCTGGCAGAAATTCTAAGATGTTGCGGTTTATCCGGTGTCACGTTTGTCCGGTGTCACATCCCAGCTGACTGTAGCATCAACCACCAGATTTGAGATAATGCTTCCAAAAGACAGAAGCCCTGGACCATAACCTCTGAGTTTTCCCAGCTAAGGACCCAAACCCCATGTATCAGAGACAGGCCACAGCTTGGGACTCCAAACACCGCGTATTAGACACAGGCCATTCTACCATTCTACCAGGCCCTTTGCAGATCTCTGGTGCTCAGACTCTGGGAGCATCATAAAAGGGTGATTTGATACTACTCAAAAGAAGTGGGGAGGGGGGAATCGGCTGGCTGGCTGGCTGCACAATGTCTGCTATGTAGGCCCAGATTTAATTTCTCTTGGACTAGTTTGCAAAGCCCCTGGACACTGAGCTGAAACATGATTTACATTTTTCCCTTGGCAGGGAATTATGCAAGTGGGAACTGCCTTGAAAAACAAGCGTAGCTGGTTAACTGAAGCTTGGGGGAGTTGGGGGGTGGGGCTGCATCTACATTGCACTGGCCTGGTAAGTTTGATATGCTTCTCCTTGACTGATAAGTTTAGCAGCAGAAAATCAAGAGCTAACGTTTTAAAAATTGATTCTGCAGTTCATGACTTTCAGGCCGAAGCAGGCGACAGAATTCGGCCTGTTGGTCTCATGACCACAATCCTCATGAAAGACTCTGATAATACACTAACACTATTAAGGGGAAGTCCCCCAAACCACTTGAGCTCAATTTTTCTTCTATGTTTGAGATGAGTTAGACTCAGAGAGGTGAGGGCTTCTGTAAACCCTTTCAGCTCGGAGGTCTTGGGACCTGAATTACTACCTCGGCATGTCTGCCTGCAGCTACGAGATCACCGTCTTCCCAGCCTTCGATAGACAGATGTCTTCAATGTTTTCAGAGCTCAGCCGGAGTGAATGAATATACTACTTTTTATGGCTGTTTTGCCGCCATGTAGAAATTCTAAGACGTTGCGGTTTGTCCGGTGTCACGTTCAAATGAACATGAGCTGACTGCCAGAGGTGCTGGCTTTCCCACATTTCTCCTTAATCAATTCATTCATAAAACTAAGCACATCTCCTCATAGATGGCCAGCATTCTTTTTTTTTTTTTTGCTTTAAATTTCACAGCAGTTGTGTGGGTAGAGTCTTAGAAAAGAGTCCTTGGTTACCAATAGCATGATCTACATGAAAGGGTTTAAATAAAGAAGAATCTATCGTTCTAAAGACTATGTAATATATGAGCGGACCCAACTACAACACAAGTATGGCTGAACTTCGTGGTAGGGAGAGACTTGAAACAGACGACCGAGGCTCTTTCCCTCCGCTTCTCCATGCTTGGTTAGGCTCCGGTGAGCTTCTTTGTCTCCAAGTGCAAGGACTCCATGGGGGTTGTACTCCTGGTTTCTAATTGGTGGATCTGAGAAAAGGACCAAGAATTCATAGTCCAAATCTTTTGCTCGCCTTTATTCATTGGAAGCTTTCAGAACACAGTTGTCTCCTTACCACTCTGTGTGGGATGGTCCCTGGCCATGGGGACCATGGGGTTGCTTATGAAAAGCCTACTTTGTTAGGGGGTTCAGTATTGCCACTGTAGGAATCTGTAAAGGCTGGCTTACTCACATTCATCTCTTCATTGGTTGAGAATTGAGGCAAGGAAAGAACACACTCCAAAATGAAGTTGGTCCACTCCAGTTGGGCTTCCCCCACCTTCCCAGATCAAGAACAAGCACAAGAAGGATCCCTAGATTTGATTCCCAAATTCTCATGAGATCTTATGTGGTCTAACACAGGCCCCATTAGCTTTGTCAGGGTCCTAACGTCCCTGGACAAAGAGGGAGAAGCCGAGCCTAGAGCTGTTGAAAGAAGCAAGTTGGAACCTGAGCAGATACCACAAACGATCAATTTCAAGTCGGTGCTGCCAACAATGAGAAAATAGGATATAGGGGGGAAGACAGGCGCATGGTGAATATCAGCTGAATTCATACCCTGGTCTGATGACCTCGAAAGGCTCTGTTCTTAACCAAACGCACATATTAGATCGAGAAAACTATGATTCCCTATTTGGAGCTGAGAGGCTGTCAGCAAATGCCTGACTCATGGCCATCCCGTGGGTGTCGGAGTGAGACTGTGCGCCATAGGTTCTTCAACGGCTATTTGTTTGGAAGGAGATGGACATGCCTTTCTGCCAAGGTACCTCCAGGTCTACTAAAACCTCCAACCTTCAGTCAACAGCTGAATCATGTCATTGGCCCTTTGTACTACTCAGGGATTCTGCTGAATAGATTAACCTGCCATTGTAGTAATCATTTCAACAATAAAACTGATAGCAAAAGAGAGCTGAGATTTTACAGGCCCTTTTTTAATGGCATCTCCTCTTTCTTTCTCCTCCTGGGCTACCAGAAATGTGAGATCGAATAGCATAGCAGAAAAAGAATACCGCACTTGGTGCTAGCTTGGTCTCTACTTACAAGAAGTGTGTTCTGAGATCAGTTGGTCAACTTTAAACTCTTTAATCATCACGTAATTTTTCATTCATATGATAAACAATTACCAGTAATATATGTCTTGGGGTTCTCTAGAGGAGCAGAACCAGTATGTATTTAGAAAGAAATTCGTATGAAGTAAATGTCTCACAGTGTTGTAAAAGTGGGGAAGTCCAAGTTCAGGCAGGTTCTTAGTCTGGATGTTAAATGTTAGGATGAATGCATCTCCTAAGTCAGGTAACTGTGGGGGGCTGATGAACCCAGGACCAGTGAGAAGACAATAGCCTGGTGATTGCAGAGGCTAATGATTCCAAGGTGAGCAGGTCATGTGGCAGGCCTGTGGCTCAAGTCCAAAGAACTGGAGGTTGATAAGCCAGATGCAGAATTCAGGCCCAGCATAAAGCAAGCAAGCTTGTCCACAGCATCCACTTATACTTGAAGCAAGCCATGCCTCTGATGAAACTTCCTTTCTTCTTCTTTTTTCTTTTTTGAAACTTCCTTTCAAATGAATCAATTGCATCAGGGCTGTGTCCTAAGTAAGGGTATTGCATTACACTCCAAATTTTATACAATTGATTCGTTGTGATTACATTTTATCAGGCCAGGTCATGGGATGGTAATTGCCAAACCACTTAGCCTTCTGGCCCAAACAAGTTGACACAAAATCCAACTATCACAATGCATATGCTTATTTTGTATTAATACACATTAGATACACATGTACAACGTGTAACATACTACATATTGGAATAAGTGAAACCTGGGAAGTAAGAACTCAACAGGATTGCCTTGTTTTTCCAGTCTTACTACTTCCTAATACTACTTTTAGTGGAAAATATGCCCATTTTCCTTCTCTGATAATTTTCTGCCTTATACAGGCTCTAACTTTCCTAGGTTTTACTGTACAATACATAAGTTTCTATGACATCAGTAAATATATTGGGTATCTGCCACGTGGCAGGCGTTGTGCTAGGTGATTAAGAATATAAGATATCCTATCAGATATTTGGTTTGAAATAGGAGAAATGCAAACTAAAACTAGCTACATTGAGATAAGGGTTTTGCTCTCAGATAACCAAATGTCCAGCTGGTCAACAAATATGTGCGGAACAGAGAAAATCGGGCCCACTGATACATGGTGGGTGCCCCCCTCCCATGGAGGGCCATTTGCCAAGATTTGTTAAAATACAAACTCACATTCCTGCTGCACCAGCAATTAGACTTCTAGGAAATTATCCTTCAGAAGTATTCACACCCATCAGAGGTAACATAGGTCCATGATTATTATCATTGCTGTATTGTTTATAAGGGAAAGATTAGAAAATATTTAAGTGGTCATCAGTGTAGGTCTAGATCAGCCATAGAGTGGAACACAAGGCTTCACTTAAAGAATGAAGAAGTGATGTATGGTTCTGAAATGGAAAACCACCAAGACGTATTGGTGAGTGAAAAGCAGCCAAGTGAAGAACAGTAGGTAAAAATTACATTGATCTAAAGAGAAAGATATAGGAGGAAACTCAGTGACACAGGGGGTGAAGTGTTGGGCTGCTAACCACAGTGTTGGAGGTTCAAACTCGCCATCTGTTCCCAGGGAGAAAGATGAGACTGGCTCCTCCTGTGAGAACTGGAACTAGTCTACTTTGTCCCGGAGGGTCACTCTGAGTAGAAATTGGTTCCACCACAATTTTTTTAAATATGTATATGTCTTGGATATGCTTAAAAAAATCTCTGGAAGGGTTTTAAAGGAAACTTTTACCATGAGTTTCTTTCTTTGTTTGTTTTTAGTGTGGGAGGTGGAGAACCAGGCAAATGGAGACAGAGGCAGGTAAGTCCTCACTGAGTAGCTTTTGATAATTTACTGAACCACATAAATGTATATCTTATTCAAAAACTGGAATAATTAGAGGGGATTAAAAAACAATAACAGTGCAGAGAATGTTCAAGGGCCTACACAAACAGGTAAAGGAGGGTCTGACTTAGTTTGCAGATCCTGGAGTATAGCCCTGAAGAAGAGACATTTACATGAAGACTTGAAGGATAATTAAGAAAAAGGTCTAAATGGGGGAAGAAGTGCTGTCCAGGAAAAGACACTCTAAGAGCAGGAAGGAGGGAATGTAGGCATTTAAGGAATAGAAACACAACCAGTATGACTGAAACACACAGAAAACGAGAGAGAGGAGGAAGATGAGAAGTGGGAGACAAAATAGGGTACCAGATCCTGCAGGCCAGGTGGAAAAGCATAGCAACTATCGTGAAGAGGGTACAGAACCATGTCATCTTTCATGCTACTGGAGCCAGCTCAACGGCATGCTGAGAATGTTGGACTTTATCCTAAGGACAGGGGGTGCAATTTAAGCAGAAGAGTGATGGTATCCAAATATACATATACATACATATGTATGTATATATTATATATATAGCTCTAGAACTCATGAGAAAGGATTGAAAGAAGTAAGAAATGATGCTGTCTATATGTTAAAGGTCCATGTGATGGTTTCTTATCAAGTTAAACGTGTACCTATATTTCAAAAAATCAAACCCAACTGCCATCTAATTGATTCTGACTCATGACCCTACAATTAAATTCTTAGCAGTTTATCCAAGTTAAATGAAAACCCATGTTCCCCCAAATTATTCCTACCAGAAGGTTTAGAGCATTCCTATCCATAACAGCAATATATATATTCAAAAACAAACTGCTATCAAAAATGAATTGATCAGAAAAATGTGGAGTATTTTGACAATGGAATATTACTCAGTAATTAAAAAAGAATAGATACACACATAAATGATTCTCAAAAATATAAAGTTGCATGAAAGAAAATAGAAACAGACATGTATGAGTATATATCATATAAATCCACTGGCACAAAGTGAATTCTATTTAAAAAAATAACCTATTGTGATAAAATCAGGGAACAAGGAAATTGACTGGATGAAGGAGAAAATGCTCTGCGGTGATGGGAAATGTTGTATACCTTATGTGAGGTGACAGTGACTGAGACTTGCAATTGATTTGACAGAAACACATAGGGTCTCTTGATTTTGCATGGAATATAACCTATTGTCCTTGAGTCCATTCTGATTCCTGGCCATAGAGAGGAGACTGCTGCTTGAGTTTCCATGGCTCTAGTCTTTCCAGAAGCAATTCAACAGGCTTTCCATTCATGGAGCCTCGAGATTGGACTGACCCACCAGTCTTTTCATTCACAGCCAATATAGTACGTACTGTGAAATTTGTGAGAGCCAGGAATTGGCAGAATTGCCTGGCTTGTCTTGGTCTTGTAAATCTATCATTTTTCCATCAGTGTGTACAAATGGGAAGTACTTGCCTTTTCCTTCCCTGGCAAATTTCTGTTATACACAGGTTCCGGCTTTGCAGGGCTAATGTACAATGACGGCAACTTATCAAAGTGAAGAACTGAGACCTGTGCATTTTATTGTACGGTAAGTATACCTCAATCCCAAATGGCAAGAGTGACCACTGAGAGAGTATGCGATGTTTGCAATAATCACGAAGAAAGGTGGTCGATCACAGGGATC